>NC_069391.1:54877500-55157500 GCF_027475565.1 Acinonyx jubatus | reverse complement strand
ATAGGAACAGAACTTTGAAGAAGATGCTCTTATTCCCATTTTACAGTCAAGAAGGCAGAGGCTCAGAGAGAGAGGTCAGCCACTTGCCCTGTGGCAGCCAAGCCAGGGTATGAATCCAGGGATTAGGAGATGAAGGCTCATGCTCTTCACACTCTATTTCAGAGAAATCTAGAATTCCTTCAGCAGAAGACATTGATCACCTATGACTTACATTCATGCAAGACAGTCAAAGTGGGTGTTGAGATTTTGACGACTTCATTACATAAATACCTGTAACATACAGAGAGGAAAAACTAAAAAAAAAGCATCAACTACTGAATAGAAGGAAAACTAGCCAGGTCCCTCGCAATAAATGTAGATGAATGGGGTGGAAATAATTCACATCGTTTGTTATCCAAATGCCAATAGAAATTACAAAAATAGATTTTAAATGTACAATTCCTTTATTTATTAATCCTGAGATTAAAAGATGAAGAAATTATATGCTCCTTGGCCTAAAAAACCCTCCACTCTTTTTCTGTTCTTTCCCCCGACTTTTTTTAAAGGTGGGCCAGGGTCCTTTATCATACAGTGAATATCTGGCACCAGATCTCCTGTTTCGGTGGAAACAACGTCTGAAGAAGGATAGATTGTCCTTTTATTTTTAGAATGTGAGTAACAAATACATATCTGGTCGTAAGGGAAATAATAGGTATGTATACAAATTTCATAAAGGTGTTTAAAAAACCACTGTGAAGCTAAAACTAGAAGATGCTGGGTGTCCTTTTAACTGCATAGGTATCCACCGGCCACAAAAGAAAGCTCATGAAAATTCACATTCCTTAAATGCAGAGAACTCACAGTTAAGTTTTAAAAAGTTCAGGGGTGCCTGGGTGGCTTAGTCGGTTAAGCGTCCGACTTCAACTCAGGTCACAATCTCGCAGTCCGGGAGTTCGAGCCCTGGCCCCGCGTCTGGCTCTGCGCTGATGGCTTGGAGCCTGCTTCCGATTCTGTGTCTCCCTCTCTCTCTGCCCCTCCCCCATTCATGCTCTGTCTCTCTCTGTCTCAAAAATAAATAAACGTTAAAAAAAAAAATTTAAAAAGTTCAGTGACGTCTCTGAAATACCCATAGCAAAACATATTGTCTATATACTTGATTATACTGACATATTTTCAAGAGTAGCTAGCTACTTCTTAAAATGTTGCACGTGTATTAATATCTGAGCGATGACTGGCCGATCAAGTAAACCTATTAAATATTCAATTAGTAAATCTATCCTTTGAACTAAGGTGTAGCCGGTAAAATGTAAACTTAAGTACTGCCTTGCTGGCTTGAGAGCAATCCTTTCTTATGGGACATATATTTTAATATTCACAGAAAGGAAAAAGATCATGACTGTGAGGAAGGACTTATTTTTTAAATTAGGTAAATATTTCACTATTTCATTTCACTTACAGAATCGCCTTTTTTCCTTAGAAAAGAAGGAGGTCAGGTTGCGTTGCCTCACTCCAAACTTGTCTGGTGCCAGTGAAGGAACATATTTTATACTCAGCTGAGAGATTTTTTATCCGTGCACTTAAAGGCAGCGGGGTGCATCATTAGGTATGCCTGCCATCTGCATAGCCCCCCAGGTGGAAGAGGCATTAGCCTTATTTAATATTACCACAGCATTAATTTTACTTCATTAATTTATGTCATTTGTCCTTTATTTCAAACTCGGATTGCCAGAATAAAAGCACTGGAGGTGATGACCCGATCCCAGTGTTAGAGCCTTATAAAGAAAATTTTAACCTCATTAACAAGAATACTCTTTTTTTAAAAAAAAAAAAATTTTTTTTTCAACGTTTATTTATTTTTGGGACAGAGAGAGACAGAGCATGAACGGGGGAGGGGCAGAGAGAGAGGGAGACACAGAATCGGAAACAGGCTCCAGGCTCTGAGCCATCAGCCCAGAGCCCGATGCGGGACTCGAACTCACGGACCGCGAGATCGTGACCTGGCTGAAGTCGGACGCTTAACCGACTGCGCCACCCAGGCGCCCCTAGAATACTCTTAAGAACAGGAATTGACTGGCTTGCTTTCACATTTTAAAAAAGGAGCCTATAGACAAAGACACCTATGGGGTAGGTGGCGCTGATGAGGCTCTAGAAAATACTGAATTACATAATGAACAACATTTTCTTTCAGTTCCTTTAAGAAAAGAGTTTCCACTGAATTATTACTACCATTCCGACATTTGCCATTCTCCCTTTCTAGCAAAGCGAGCAGGCCTTCCGACCTTTGGTAGGCAAGAGTATCTTGACAGAATTTAGTAATGTAGTTTTTGCTTGTAGTTACTTTATATTAATGGCAAATGATAATAGCTTTCCGTTTAAAGTACTGAGATGTGGGGCGCCTGGGTGGTTCAGTCGACTGAGCGTCCAAACGTTGATTTTGGCTCAGGTCATGATCTCAGGGTTGTGGCATTCAGCCCTTCGTCGGGCTCAGCAGGGGCTCTCTCTCTCCCTCTGCCCCTCTCCCCCGCTCAGGCTCTCTCTAAAAATAAATAAATAAACAAAGTGCTGAGATGCATTTAAGTTAAAAAGTAGTCTATATTTTAAAAAGAATATTTAGTAATTAACAGGAGAGTTATACGAGGATATGGAAATTATGGGTTGTATGACAACTGAAATCTCAGCGTAAGTTGATTTGCACCCAACTTTAGAAGAAAAAGACAAGATTACACAAAAATGAAAACTGAAGGCTATTTAAGAAAGCTTTTGGGGCGCCTGGGTGGCGCAGTCGGTTAAGCGTCCGACTTCAGCCAGGTCACGATCTCGCGGTCCGTGAGTTCGAGCCCCGCGTCAGGCTCTAGGCTGATGGCTCGGAGCCTGGAGCCTGTTTCCGATTCTGTGTCTCCCTCTCTCTTTGCCCCTCCCCCATTCATGCTCTGTCTCTCTCTGTCCCCCAAAAAATAAATAAACATTGAAAAAAAATTAAAAAAAAAAAAAGAAAGCTTTTAAATTTATATTGCTCTGTGTCTACCAGGACATAACACACATGTACAACTATCACCATTTCTTGAGAGATTATCCCATGGACAGTGTCGATGCTTTATATACAGTTATCTCTTTGAATTTTCCAAAGCAAGGTCAATCTTGTTCCTTTGGGGTAATGAAGTTTGGGGCAGTGGAACTCTGAATGTCAAATATTTCAGGGTAGACTCAGGTGAAAAAGAAATATTATGATTTCCAGTACATCAATAAGAAAAGAAATGAGAGAAAAACTATGTTTTCCAAGGGTAAGTGTGCTGGTTCCTGAAACTATGTCCACAAGTAAAGAGGAGGAGGGTGGGGGAGGGAAGGAGAAGGGATCACAAAGTATTCCCAAAGGACACACCCTCAGAAAAAATGCCCAGTGTCAAAGGAACAAGTTGAAGCTCCCCCCAGAAGCTGCCTAAAGCAGTCTTTCCACGGTGGAACTTGTAGAAACTTCTAGAAACATTTTTAGTGAGAAAATTCTGAGATCATTCCCACAGATATGCCTCCTTTTGGACAGAATTCTTTTTAAGGGCCTATGATTGAACTTTCAGTACTTCATCGCTAAGCACAATTCTGAGACAAATAATACAATTATTTTTTTCTAATTGGCACCAAAATGAACAATGTGGACTACCTACCTATATTTTCAAAGGGAAAAGCAACAGCAATATCAAGTACACAAAAGTCACTTTTAAAACATTTGCTCTGCCTAGTTTTCATGCTCTTTCATTTAGAAAATTTCTTGCCGCTGATCATTTTTTTTTTCCTCTTGAGGTAACGGAGGCCAATCCCGCCTTACAAATAACTCTCTTTAGAAAGGGGCAACGTTAAACGTTAGTTCCCCATAGACAAAACTGAGGACCGTCTTTGCACAAATCGAATGCATTCCAGAATACCTGTCACTGACATGAAACAACACACCGGGGCTGCTGAAAGCAGGTGATGATAGTTCTGACATTCCCACACCTAGGCCAAAAAAAAAGGGCTATTTACTCCTGTCTCCCTGCAGGCGTCCTTTCAACTCCTCTATTCACTGGCCTGAGATAAGAACAAAGGCACTAAATCACACATGCCACGCCATTCTCAGACAGGCTCCCTGGCCAGATCCAAGACAACCTCGACAGTACACCTCCAGCAAGGAAGGGCTCCAGTTGCCTCGCCAAACCAATCAAAATCTGCTTTACCAAGATTCCCAGAAATACAAGAACGTGTCCTCTTACGTTTCGTGGCTTGTAAGGTTGGTTTTCATGCTTCCAACTTGATCACCGTTCTGATGTATGGAGCCCACGGACGTGCCGCACCACATTGCTACTCCCGCAGCTACATACCCGTTGGTGCCGAAATTAAACACATCGTTGTTATTACTCTTGTCACGGTTATAGTTATTGTTATCGCCGCCATCATCATCCTGTTGGGGGGGGGGGTCACGAAGAACACCAGGAATGTGTGGTGTTCTCCCATGTGACTTAATCACGCAAGCGATTATATTGCACCTACGATGGGCTATCCGCCATCTTGAGTGTAGGTAACATCAACACTATAACGTTCAAGTCCTCAGACTCTTTGTTCACTTTGTTCCTTCACTACAGAGAACTCTTGCTCTTAGATCTACAGAAAATAATAATAGAGGAAGCGTAAGCCTTTTCACTTTTCTCCAGTGCTGATGAATCTATATTCCCCTCGGTCTTTCTCTTCCTCCTCCCCTCTTCCTCCCTCCCTCCTCTTTCATGTGCTGACTCTGTTAATTAGTAGGTTTCAGGAGGGGTGTTTTTCCTCAGTGTTTATATATCCCTATAGTGGCATACCCCCTGTTTCTTCTTTTTGTTTTTTTAGTATTTTGTTTTTGAGAGCGAGAGAGAGAGAGAGAGAGAGAGAGAGAGGTGGAGGGAAGAGAGAGAGGGGGACAGAAGATCCCAAGCGCTGACACTGACAACAGTGAATATGACGTGGGGCTCAAACTCGGGAATGGAACCCCGAGATCATGACCTGAGCCAAAGTAAAGAAGCTCAACCAACTGAGCCACCCAGGCTCCCTCCACTGTTTCTTTTTTTTTTGCATCTAGCCTGTAAAACAATATTAATACTGTGAAATGAGTCATGACCTATGATTTAATCATGTGTGTGCTCAACCAACAGGTGCAGTGCACCTCCTGTTCCCAGGTCCAGTGAGAGCAGCCATGAATGTAAAAACATCGAAGACACTCATTATTAGTGCCCGAGGGCCTCCATGGCAAAGTACCACAAACTGGATGGATTAGAACAACAGAAATTTATTCCTTCACAGACCTGGAGGCCAGAAGTCTGGATTCAAGGTGTCAACAGGGCACCGCTTCCCTCTGAAGACCTCAGGAATACATCCTTCCTTGCCTCTTCCAGCTTCTGGTAGCCCCCAAGGTGGTCTCTGGCTTGTTTCTTGTCCCATCTTTACATGGCCTTCCTCCCCTATGTCTGTGTGTCTCTCTATGGCAGTAAGGATTTAGGGCCCGCTGTAATTCAGCACGGTCTCAACTAGCTGTATCTGCAAAGACCCTATTTCCAAATGAGATCATGTTCTGGGGCTCCTTGTAGCCACGAATTGTGGGGAGACACAACTCAGGCAAGTACAGACACATACCAGGGACTGTTCTCCTTGGGGTGCCCCACATATTTACTCAAATGTTCATGTGGTTGGTTAAGTTGCTCCCCTAGAGCCTATCGTGAAGTGTGGGAGAAGAATACCTCCTGGATTGCTGGTGGTGTGTGTGGCTTCGTCCATCCTGTGTAAGAACCACGGAATTCTTACATGTTAGCACTAGATGCATGCTTTGAGATAAGATAACCCATCATTTTACAGATAAGGTGAGTCAGACAGGATGCACACGTTCATTAGCTAATTGGGGACAGAACTAGCAGAACAGACGTTCCTCAATTCCTTCCTCAGTGTTCAACCAGACTTTTCATGTCTATTAATATAAATAACTTCCATTAGGACTTTTTCCATCTGAACTCACTTTAGCTCGTGACTACCCCAAGAACAATTTATAGTATTACCACATTAATACAGCACCTCAGAAAAAATACAGAGGCAGGACACGTCTCTTTCCACCATGCTGTCTGTCTTCCACCGCTCCGGAAGGAGTCTATGGATCTGCAGTATTAGTAAAAATTCTGGATGTAAAAAACATAGGGCTTTTCATAATGATGTTGTCAAACTTCCTCTGATTGTAACTATGGACACCATATGTTCAGTTAGACAGGATAAAAACCCATTTTAAATTGTAAATCTTGAACAATATAATGAAGCTTTTTCCCAGTAAAAAGAACAGACAAAAACTACGCCTGTTTCTTTCTTCGTGCACCATGAAACTTCTTATTTATTCACTCCAATTCTGCATTTACACAAAAGTGCTGTAATAAAATATCTGTACACTACTTCTGTTACAAATATAGATAATATTTAAAGTGACTTCATATATTCTAATGTAGGAGTTTCACGCTCTAAAATGGGAATGAACACATGATAATTCCTCACCAGTTGTCTCAATAAACAGCTCCATCTGTTTCCCTTAGTCTTAAACTATTGTATTATAAGATGTTAATATAAGGCAATGAAATGAAGTTATGTTAATCCCCTTAATTTTTCTATCAATTTACTAATGGCACACAACCAAAATAATTACTAACACATTGCTTTTTTCTCTGTCATTAAGATTAATAGTAGTTGAAAACCAATTGCACAGCGCGCTAACACATTTTTAGTGTTGCATCGGTTACCACCAGCATTAAAGATTCTGAGAGATGTCTATGTTCCTCCGTGGTCAGCTTGGCCGCGTTCTAGAGAAACTACAGTCAATAGCGGGTGGCATCACCACTGTACTTACAGAAACATGAAAATATTTTATCACAGGTCAAAAATAAAAATGAACATCAAGATTTGCATCAAACATTTTCTTTACAAACTTAGGGACACTGCTTCATTTAACTGCTATTTACTCAATCTTAGAAACCCATTTTAGGATAAAATGTATATGTGTATTTTAAAGGTGAGGAGATGCAATTTTTCTATAATATTCAATATTGTAACTACTGAGAGTATTTTTAAAGATTTTTCAATGGAAAAACTGTTTAATTTCCTTTTTTATTTAGCAATGGGGAGAGGAGTTGGACTGACAAAATGAGGCATTTTTTATGACACTTGAGATTTCTTCTTTATTTTATATTTTCATTCTTACCCTAATTTATTAAAGCCATTTCTCTTAGGTTAGCTTTAGACTATTTTTTTCTCTACTAACCAGTTCAGCGTATAGCATTTTCTGCAGATGTGATGACAAGTCGTCAGACATCTTTACAAAGAAAGGCTGGATTTACCTATGCACACAGTCCTTCTCTTTAAGTGTACGTTCACAAGATCCAAGGAGAAAGGCAAAATGACACTAGGTGGTAAGAGAATCATTTCCACACGAGAAAAACAAATTTAGATGGTACCTCCCCCACCCAGAGTTTTGAAAAGCCTGCTGAAGACCGCAAGGGGAAAGGTGTCCACAAGACCCATTCTCTCCACGGTGTGGGAGGTGAGCGAGGGGTTGGTTGAGTTGGCTCAACTCTGCAGTACAGTCAGGAGAGAACCATCAAGGTGACAGTTCCTTTTGTCCGCTTAAGGATGGCAACAGCTTCTTCATGGGTGACCCCTTCCAGACTCTGCCCATTGACAGCAATGATCTGATCACCCCTTTTGAGACGCCCATCTTCCGACGCTGCTCCCTGCAATTATAAAGCAGACTTGTTTGCTTCTCAAAAAATGCTGCCTCGCAGCTATACAACAGAAAAAGATCTAAACAAGAATGTAAATTGCTCTGCATGTACACACACATTGCTCTCGAAGCTCCATGGGCACTCCACAGCCATTAAGCAATGATGAACATACACAAAGGAGGTCTTGCTCCTGCATGGTTTTAACACTGAGATTCCAATTTTAGAGAGAATTTAGCAGTCAACAGATTAGTTGGATGGTTTTTGGCTGTTCAGCAGAGCAGTTGGTGGGAAATCAAATTAATAAAGAATATTTGGGAATCTGCCTGGCAGCAATGATTTCATAGAATCCAGGATTTTTCATCCTGTCAAGAAGGCCTACAGAAGATGACAAAGGATTAGATACGAACAAAAGCAGCTTTACAGGACAAGGGCATCAGGCCACGGAGCCCAAAGGTCTACAGGAGCAGAAAGCCCGTATGCATGTTGACAAGGACTAAGCAGGATGCAAGTCCTACTAATTCTAAATGTAATTCTTTCTGGGGCTTTGAATAGGCCGCTCAAGCTGCTGGTTCTTTACTTCCTGAGGGTATGTGCAGTCTTCGCATTTCTTATGGGCCTTAAATGATTAAGATGAAACACAGACACTGCCGTTTGAAAAAGAATCCCATCTTAAGGCATGCTTACAGTAGGCAATTATGCAATTAAATATAAGATTAAAAATATGGAAAAGTTAATGAGGAATCCATAATGATGAAATTCTTAAAATATGTTCTAACTAGCATGCCTTAAATAAATTGTTCCCAGGCTGAGGAAAAGGACTGCATGAGTCTTCTATTCACTGACAAATGCTGTTTGTATTTTTGGACATACCAATGGCTTTTAAAAAAATCTCGTAAATTAAGCCCATAACTAGGTTGCTGTAGATACAGCGCTTTAAATTGGTTAAAAATAATAATTCTTTTTCAAAATAATGGAATAAAACCTCCACATGTAGGCACTTTAAAGGACTATAGCGCTAACCTAAAGCAGCATCAAACTGTTCAATAGGTTGCCCATAAGGATTGCTCCTTTGCACTGTAAAATCTTGAGATTCCAGATTTTCTCCGTAGGAAATTATGTCCAATATTGTAGCTCCTGAAGAAAATGTCTCAAGATCGAATTAATAATAATTATGTGGGTTTGGATTATTTTAAACAGCACCAACGTTGTGATAAACTTATTCTCAACATCCTTAAATCAGAACACTTACTGTATATACAATTATATACACTTTTTTAAGAAATCGAATCCCCGGGCTACAAATAGCTGATTTACTGTAGGTGTAGCTACAGTAGCAGGTTAGATATTATTGAATCTGTGTAGCTATTTTATGTACTTTCCTGTGTCTATTTAGTATTTCACAACAACAAAAAAAAAATGCAAAGAAAAATAAATGCCAGCCCTCTACAGCATACATATTTAAAATGTCCCATTTTCAAAAGACATTCAATCATAGGCGACCTGTTTTCAAAGGACAAAAAAATCAGGTCTTACTGTCTAACTAAAGTTCATTAATATTTTTATTGCATGTTGTCAAGAGTTCCCATGGAATTTCAATTTGAGCCTCTTTTCCTTTAAACATAACTAAGCCTCAAATTGGACAAAAATATTTAATGACCTGTTCCTGAAGGGAGTTCCAAAAGAAAATGATCAACTGTTAACCATTTGGCGTTACCTCAGGCCATAAACTAATAAGCCAGCTGCTGACCACTATTAATGAATGTTTAGGGGGGAAGGGGGAGGTTGACATTCACAAGCTTACCTTCGCAAACACTGTTTTAACATAAATGGGTAAGTCTCCATGAGGGCTGCCATATCCTCCTACTATACTGAAGCCTAAGCCATCTGGTCCTCGGTCTAGTGTAATAGATTTACACTGAGGAGGCCTACAGCAAATGGAAGGAAAAAAAGGGTTTTCTGATTTTCAAAATCAAATCTGTAAGTGATGGATTATGTGACATCCACCTAGAACCAGGAAAATTCTCTGTGCTACTGACAATGAGTATATTGCGGGTCTTTTGGGGATGCTTAAACTGTCAGTGCATGCCAGTCTCAGTATTTTAAATTTACATAATCTGCCAAAATCCTACTTAACACACCCTAATTCTATTACTCATCTAAAGTTCCCTTACACTAACATGTTCATGACATGATCCCCCTGCATGCATGCACATTCTTTTTCCCATTTATTTAAAGGGAGATGGCTTAAAGTACAGAGGACTATCGTGGAAAAGGCATAAACATCAGTATTCCCAAGCTCAGAGAAAAAAATCGATTTCTAACAATGTAGAGGCTGCATCAAATTATTTAAAAGACTTTAAGATGTTCCTCTCTCCCCCTCTCGTTTTTTTTTTTTTTTTTTTTTTTAATTTTTATCTTTGATGTTTATGAGACAGAGACAGAGCACAAGCAGGGGAGGGACAGAAGGAGAGAAAGGCACAGAATCTGAAGCAGGCTCCAGGCTCTGAGCTGTCTGCACAGAGCCCAATGCGGGGCTCAAACTCACGAACTGTGAGATCATGAACTGAGCTGAGGTCAGACACTCAGCTGACTGAGCCACCCAGGTGCCCCTCTTCCCCTCTCTTTATGTTCTAATTCTTTTGTACTACATGTTGGGGGAAGTGTGAATTTTTTTAAGTTTATTTATTTTTGAGAGACAGAGATAGAGCGTGAGCAGGCAAGGGGCAGAAAGAGAAGGAGACATAGAATCTGAAGCAGGCTCCAGGCTCTGAGCTGTCAGCACAGAGCCCTACGTAGGGTTCAAACCCATGAACCATGAGATCATGAATCGAGCTGAAGTCGGACGCTCAACTGACTGAGCCACCCAGTTCTGGAGCCCCGGAACTGTGAATTTTTTAATCAAAATTATCATTTATTAAATGAGTTGGCAATACTGGAATTTAAAAGGGATAGCTTTGATCGGTTCCATATCACACAGGGTAGTGACATCAAGAATAAAATGCGCCCCCCTGCCCCCAAAAGAAAACTCAGGGCAGTGGCATGCTATGTACCTATGCCTGATAAACTGAATCCATGCCATAATTACCTGACAGTTTAAAAAACTCATCTCCTATTTTTTCACCTTGAGGTGAGTGGTAGGGACATAGAAACCATAACATGAGCTCACCCTAAATCATCCTGAAATATACCGCTTGACGTGAGCCCCGTGAAAGGGATACTAGAACCAGCAGGCTCCTGCTGGTGACTCGTGACCACACTCACGTCTCCTCCAGCAACTACCTGTACACGGGAGAAAGAGAGAGACAGAAACACACGTTCAGGTGGCCAGGACCACATCAGTGATTTTTCTTCAAAAATAACTTTTGGATTAAAACATGTACTTTAATGTCCACTTAATCATTTCTGTTAACTTCATATTCAACCGAAAAGAAAGAAATTCCACAAGGTCCAGAGGCCTCTTCAGCTGACAGTAAAAATACTTTAGTAATTCAATTCTACAAAGTTTTTTTTTTTTTGATGTTTTTCAAAGGTGGTCTCATATGCAGTTATTTTTTAAAGATCTTCAGACTACAAAGCCACTCACACCACTTAAAATTCTAGCAATTAACTGTTTACCACTAAAGCCTTGCATATACCCCTTCAGATATAAAATATGAAGCAATAAACGCATCAGGATAAAATGTTTCTTACATGCTTTCTTGGAACGCTCGATGTAATCATCTGTGTTCAAGGGAAATATTAAATACAATAGCATCAGGAGATTTAGGCAGTTTTACCGCCTTACTGTGAAAGCTCATGTGTCAAGCTAACCACACTGCGAAGAGTGGTCGGGATGCCAACTCTTACCTGCATTTCAATGGAGCCAGAGGCATTTTTCAGTAAGTTAACTGCTTGGGTATGAGTCATCCCCTCAGTGGATGTGCCACAGATAGTGACGATCCTGTCCCCAACCTGCAAGGGAGAAAAGAAAATAGACATCTGCGAAGGCAGCCATGGAGAGTGGGACCCTGAGACCTAAACAGTCATTTCCTTCTCTGCCTTGAACATCACACACACAGTGCTCCCAGCAACTGAAACACAATCAAGGAAACCCAATCATTTCAAGAAGGAGTGATGATAAAAAGAAGCTGTACATAATGACTGAGTTCTAGAAGTCTCTGGGGGAAGGGAGAAAATCACTCATCCCTTGTTCATTTCTCCTCAGGAGGTACTGCTTCCTATTATAGAATAAAATACCTGCTATCAATTAAAAAATTTTCTTTGGACATTATTATTTACACATTAGCTGTGTCTCTAAGTCGGGAGTTGGCAAACAATGGCCCGTGGGCCAAGTATGGCCCACTGCTCGTTGTGGTGGACAAAGTCTGGGTGGAAGACAGCCATGCTTACTCAGTTGTCTGCACAGGGCAGAGAAGAGTGGCTGCAACAGAGACCATCTGTCCCACAAAGGCAAAAGTATTCACTTCCGGCCCTGCACAGCAAAGTTTTCCACTGGGTGCAACCATCAATTTTAAAGTGTTAGTCACAAATGTAGTTATCAAAATAGACTCCATCATTTCTAGTTTAGAGACTATTTAAACTAAGACGTGGCTATGTCTTGAGACCCTTTTTGACACGAGGCCACACAGATTTTACTGGAATATCCACGTAATTTTCGGGCTGGGCATTTAGTGTAAATTTCATCACAGTGTTCTATGCTAGCATAATCCCTCAACTTTGAAGCAAGTTTTGTACGGTTTTACAACATAGGTCACATTTATAGTAAACTTCTGCAAAACTGAAGATCAACCACAACCTACGTGATAGTTTTCAATTTAATAAAGTTAAATTGGCATTTGAGCCAGTGACACGTGTAAGGAAAAACTTCACTTCATACTGGTATTCTGAAAACACTTTGTTTTCTTTTAACTTCTTTCACAGACCTTCAAACAAGTAAAAAAAAAAAAAAATATATATATATATATATATATATATATATATGTGTATATATATATATATATTAAGAAATGATGGTAAATCTTCCCAGCTCATTTACTTGTCAATTTGCATACAGCAGGAAATTCTCCTCTCTTACTTCTCTTCACCTTTTACTCCAAGCAAGCCCTCCTGTGGCTGGACTAGCGGATTTAAAAGCAGAATCAGACATTTAAAACTGCCTGCCGCAGCTGGGAGGATTCAAAGGGTTTATAAAAACTTCTGCCAGCTTTGTGAGGGCCGCCAGGGTTATTAGTAGAACTTACTCTGAGTTTTTGGGTCTGAGCTGCAACTCCATTTGGGTGCATCATTGCAATAAATATAGGAACATCACCAAGAGGGCTGCCCACTCCTCCAGCAATGCTGATTCCCAGGGAGTCAGCAGGCCCCTGCCATGGAAGAGATTAAAATATTTTTTTGGTCAATGTAGTATTTTAAATTGATGTTTGGTTTCTTTGGCACAATATCATCCAGTTCACTTAGGTCTTTGAGGCGTGAGGAAAATGAAGCTCAAGAAAGCTGCATTATTTCATGTGACACGGGTCCTTAGCAGGACTTAGGAAAATGAGCATCCTTCCAGGAAATGAAAGAAATTAAAACACATTAAATGAAAATCATATCATTATGGGGTGACGGAAAGAAAGCAGGTAAACTGGTGAACTGAAGGACCCCAGTTTTGGAATCAGAAAGGTCTGCATTCAAAGCCAGGAACCCACACTTACAAATATTGGGCCCTGATGAAGTTCAGCCCTCTTAATGAGTAACTAGGCCATCACCGATGAAATGGAGATTAGAGCACCCCTCAGAAAGGGCTGCAGAAAATATTAAATGAGATGGTGACAGCCTGATGTGTCTATGAGAATTTTCAGCATATAGAAAAGGCTCAATAAATTGCAGCTGGTTTTATGTTCTCTCTGTGGATGGTGGTCAGGGAAATCTGTTTCATGAGAATAAGAAATAGCTGTTGAAAGCCAAGGCTCACTTATGAGAAGCGAGAGATGGAGTGATCATTTGTGTGGGACTGAGTGGATGCCAGTTTGGGTAATACAGGATAGGCCAACAGAGATTTTCAAACAAGGTCCAGTGAAGACTGAATTGTGCTACTTTCCACTGTATTTCAGACATAATTTTTCAGATGGCATGGTAAAATAGTAAGACTGCTAATAGGAAAATATATATGCAGATGCCTCTGAAGTTTCAACAGAATTTATATTGTTTTCTCTTCCCGAAGTTACCCTTTTCATTTCTTTTAAAAAAAAATTTTTTTAATGTTTATGTATTTTTTTGAGAGACAGAGAGAGCGTGAGTGGGGGAGGGGCAGAGAGAGAGGGAGACACAGAATCCAAAGCAGGCTCCAGGCTCCAAGCTGTTGGCACAGAGCCCGATGCAGGACTTGAACCCATGAACTGCAAGATCATGACCTGAGCAGAATTCAGACACTTAACAGACTGAGTCACCCAGGCACCCCATTACCTTTTTTATTTCAACTGTCCTTAATCCCTGTATTTCAGATGCCACTGTAAAGGTGAAAAAAGAATAGGGTTATTAAATTATTTTATGTTCAACTAAATTTTAGTCAATGCCTGAAACTGGATGCAACTAAATGAGACACACTATTTTTTTTTTTGAAAGGGGGGTATTCTAAGTTGCCAGTACACATGACTTAATCCATCTCACATAGGGACTCTTTATTTTTCCAGTTGGAAAAATATGCACACCATCCCATTTCTTCCTTCTTATTTTAATCATTGATTATATAACTGCATAATCCACCTTGAATGAGTCAAGGATAGAATAAGCTTTGGACAGAAAGACACATGTGCACAGCTGAGAAAAATAAAGTCATGGATACATTAAAAGGAATTCATGGACCTAAGTGGCTAAATTTCTAGAATATTAGTCACATTGCAAACAGAGACTGCCATATGGTTAGTTCTTCAATTTGAACAACTTTCAACCAATGCTCCAAGCCAAAAAACCCTCTGCATCATGGTTTCATGTAATTAAAACACAGGAGGATCATACTAATTTTCTCAATCAAAATTTTGCAGTCTTCATGGAAAAGAAGGCTTCACTTAATGGTATCTTCTGAATTATTGGTGTTAAACAGAAAAAGGAAATGAAAATCAAGTGCACCAGTCTTCTTAGTAAGAAAAAAATTACAGAATCCTGATTTTAATGTTTAGCATAGCTCATAGAAAAAACAACAAATGGAAAAGCTGCCAAAGAACAAAGGCACAGCTTCACGTTCAGATTTTTTGTCGACGCACACCCTGGCACCTGTATTAACGTACAGAATGATTTAGGGAAAGAGAGCTCAAAGGTAAATTGAGACAGGGGAAAAAAACAACAGTGTTGGTTACCAAAATTCAAACCAGTAAATCATGTTTAAAGTATCAAACCGATCTTACATGCATTCTTCTTCAAACTACTTTCCAGTGACTCCGATGTACTGGATCCAGAAAGTGGAAAAGTGAATGAGGACAGGCTGCCTTCACTCATCTACAAATACACAATAATTATTCTAGAAAGTTTTGGAAGTAATTATATTGCATAAATACCACTTATTTCGGAATTCAATTCTTTTTTAATGCATCTAGAGAGAAATACCTTTTAAACAACAGTGGCATTTGATAATTAGAAGGGCACTTTAAATAGTTTCTATTAATTTTTTTCCATATTACAGAAGAATTTTCCTAGTGGCATAAAAAACGAAAGCTAAAAGAATAGATGAGGCAGATTCCAACCCAACTAAAATTTTAGTGGATTTTCATAATCTCATTCAAGCGAACCCTCTCTAGGTGGAAACGGATGTTGTACATAGACTGGGGCTTATGCAAACTGTAAAATCAGGGCCAGTCAATTGGAGATGAATGGTAGTCCTCAGGAGGTGAAGAAGGGGCCTTTCTGGACCAGTGATGGAAGTGGGCTTCTGTCATCAGAAGACAACTGAGGAGAGTCATGAACAAATGTGGTTTGTTCAACTTAAATGGGAGTTTTTCCGCTGAATATTGATAAATGTTTGTTATATACTTTAAAAATGTGTCATCTTGGTAGGCTTTACATCCACTAATTGGTTAACGTATGTAATTATGGGAACAGAAAAGCAGAATTGCTGACTTCAAGTTCCTTAGAATGACTTACAAACTACTCAAGAGCCACACCTTGTTTACCTGTCCCTCTCAGCAGGTGCCCCTCCCTCAGACTCCCCACCTCACTCCTGGGGCCAGAGGGCCAGGCCTGGGTATGCCCCCCCCTAGGCAGCCCCACCTTCGGGGCCATCGCCAAGTCCCTTTTGGCATGCAGACCACATCACCCTGATGAATCCCACAGCTACCCACCTGGCTGCTTTGAGAAGGCCTCCTCTCCGAATGGAATGGACCTGCTTTGATTCTTCCGACTTCCAAGGTTACCGTGCCCAGGGAACACTAGGGGAGTGGTTGTTTTATGAAAAAGTTCAATTAAAACGCTCCATTTATCGTCAGCAGTACATAATATTCTTTAAGACTAGGTTTTTGAAAGGCACGCTCGTTGTGGGGTTTCCACAGTCAAGGATGCCTCCAATGCTTTGTGAAAAGAGACTTTCCTAAAACACAAAACTAGTAACAGCAAGCAGCAGCAACACCCAGTGTCTGCCTCACGACCTCATGATTTACATGGAGACTGTTTCTGCTGAGGAAGAGAGAAACGGAGAATCAAGCCATCAACGCAGGAAACCTACTGGTTCAGATAGGCCAAGTGTACTAACTAACCAGGGCTTAACAAACAAAACAGAAACAACAGAACAACCGTGTCCTTAATCGATAACTGGGCAAATTCTTTACTGCCACACTGGACCTGAACAGACCTATGACACAACACTGAAATAAGCCACACTGCTATAAACACAAAATAAGAATGAAGACAACTTCCCTGTGACCTTTGCCAAATAAATCATAGGCGTGCAAAAGACACCAGGTAGTCTAATGTGAAAGCACAATGAGGTGTCTGAGATCCTGGGCTTCTGGAGGTAGACGCACTGGTTTCAATCCTACTGTGATTCACTAGCTATGTGACCTTAATGGATGTCAACCTTGACAAGGCTTTTCTGTGACATTTAATAACAGAAAAGACATTATATAATAAAGCACTATTACAGATTGTTCAGAAATTGCCACTAAGAATGTGTCTCATTTGAGACATTTTAAATAAAGAGAATTCAGTGCTTATTTGACCGTGGTAGCCCAATTAGTTCGCCCTCCTTCCCCCATGCCCCTCATACTCACTGTTGGCCTCTGAGGTTTACCTTCAGCAAAGCAGCCACAGCTTCCTGGGTGGCATCACGGACATCTTCTCCATTCACCGTTAAAATCTGGTCCCCCTGCACCAGTCTCCCGTCAGCGTCTGCAATCCCTCCTTTGACAATGTCGGATACAAATACTCCACTATCACTTCTGCAAACATAATTTTGAATTTGAACATGACTGTTTTTCCGCCACTGGAATGTACTGCTTACTTTTTGAAAAGAGAACACTTTTTAACTAAAAACTTGACTTTTAGTTTGATGACTTTAAAAGTTTGTTTTCAGCAACACAGGGGCAACATTATTAGAATTATTTTCTATGATAATAATAGCTTATGTCTTATAGTATTTCATGGATTAAACGTATGTTTCATAAGCATATTTATTCTTCAACAATTATATAGTGTGAGGTGAAGTGGCTACTATTATTTTCTCATTTTATGGGTCACAGTTACTAAATAGCAAGAATGGGACTTTAGAGTTAGTTCTTGGGTGCTAAGTCTATTGCTCTTTCTACACCATAATGAAGCCCTGAATGAATATTGAGCTGTGGCAGCATAAATATGTTGGTATTATCATCAACATCATTAACATTATTGAAAATAAATAGCGGGGCACCTGGATGGCTCAGTCGGTTAAGCGGCCGACTTCGGCTCAGGTCATGATCTCACAGTCTGTGAGTTCAAGCCCAGCATTGGGCTCTGTGCTGAGAGCTCAGAGCCTGGAGCCTGCTTCGGATTGTGTCTCCCTCTCTCTCTGCCCCTCCTCTGCTCACATGCTGTCTCTCTCAAAAATACATAAAGATTAAAAAAAAAAAAATTAAAAAAGAATCACCTTTTGGCAAACATCATAGGAATAATTAATTCAGGCAAGAAAACATTCATGGACAATGAAACTCATGGGCAAAAGCAGGATGAAAAACTGGATAATCCTAAAGTCTCAAAACAGCTCCACAAAGAATATTTACTGATGATAAAGGGAAAGGAGAACTTACTAGTGGAGAGGCCTGGAACATAGCACCTTAGCCAAGAGATCAAAATCAACATCCCCAGTGCAGAAAGACACCATGTGCCCCCTGGTGGGATGTGTGAAAGGGGCAACGCTCCGCGTCTGTGATATTCCTGCCAAGGATAACTGACCTACCCTCACATGAGCAACCGCAGGCTAACTGGCAGATCCAAACAGCGGATGTGTTCTATAAAATAACTGACTTCTGGGGCACCTGGCGGCTCAGTCGTTTAAGCAGCCGACTTCCACTGCTTAAGGTCCGCTTATGTGGTCACGATCTCATAGTTCGTGAGTTCGACCCCCACGTCAGGCTCTGTGCTGACAGCTCAGAGCCTGGAGCCTGCTTCTGAGTCTGTGTCTCCCTCTCTCTGCCCCTCCCCTACTCGTACCCTGTCTCTCTCTCAAAAATAAAATAGAAACATAAAAAAAGAAAATAAATAGTGAATGTGTACCTTAAACTGATACCGTTTGTTTAAGTATCATTCCTGTGATGCCTTTTATTTTAAATGGATTATTCTCACAATCTAACTTTCGTGCAAGACGGATTTATGCAAAATGAACTAATACTAATCTTATTCCAACCTTCCTTCCATTCATAAAACTACAAAACTACCAGCATTTTCTTGCTGACATAAAACATAACCGTAACTGCAGTGAAAGTGCAGTCACATAACTTCTTGTCAAGGTCAGAACCTCAAATGCACCATTTCCCCATCTGATCCTCTGGCTTTGCTTTCTTTAGCATAAAGGTGTTGGAATTTACTGGATTATGAATTGGTTGATACTTATCTATAAATATTTAAATAAATTAGGTACTGAATTCACCAATTTACCACCTGGCCTCTTACTTCTGTTCCCTTCTGATGGCAAGCTTCTGCTCAAGCCAGTCCTCCCTAGAATATCCTCCACTCCCTGCGCACAGACTATCACTTATCACTTTCAGCCTCAGCTCCGGCACCTCTTTTCTGAGCAGTTTCTCTAATCTGCTTCCTCAAATAGAGTCATGTGTCCCTTTATGCTGCCACAGCTCCCCCACCATATGGTTTGGTCACTCATCAATGGAATCCTTCTTTGCAGGAACATATTTAATTCTCATTTACCAAACTGTGAGTTTTTTGAGACCAGGAACCATATCTTATTTAACTTTGTTCCCCAGAACCTAATGTCTTCCCTGGCACACAGCAGGTACTTAAGAAATACCAAACATCTTTTTGTCTAGTACCTTCAAAATCCCCCAAAGTACTAACTTAAAAAGTTCAAAAGTGAGGTTGTTTGGTGCTCCGTTACTGAATGGGCTGATAGCAGCTGCCTACAGAACACCAGCGCCTGGGAGAAGTCTACTACTGTTAATATTCTTTAAAAGAAGTGACATTCAATCATTTCCGAAAGGTCACTGGGTTTGCCCTTGTCGGTCATACCTTTTCCCAACAATACTTAATCCCAGGCCTTTCCCCGGCTTCTTGTGTAGCTCAATAGTGAGGGTATCACACACATGCTCCTCCTTGTAGGGGGCCTCATCTCTATACAGCGTCAGGCGTACTCTGTGTGGCGTCTGTCTCAGGACATTTATTGCTTCATCATGTGTGGCCTTTCTCAAGTCAATTCCATTCACCTGGACAGACACAGGACACTGTGAGGACCCGGGTGAGTCAAATAAAGAAAAAGCAGGAATGGGGGGGCTGATGAGGGGGAGACGAGAGGAGGAGGAAAGAGGAAGTGAAAGAAACAGAGACCACCCTCCCCAGAATAGCTCTTTCTTTGTTAATTATAAAGGTATTCTGTACCTCTAAAATCTGATCTCCAGCCCAGAGTCTCCCGTCTTTACATGCTGCTCCTTCTTCATAAACTTCATGGATAATAATGGCACCCTAAGGGCCCAAACAAAATATGCTTTATCGCATCCTCCCTAGGACTGATGAGCAAAAATAAAAGGAAAACACACTGTACTTTCAAAAATAATGCTAAGGGTTCTATACTCAGTGGATCCAGAGTGAGTCATATCAAATTTCAAAGAAACGTGTAATGCGATTTTCAAAGAAGTTTATATTTATATATTTTTTCCAATGATAGGGAGGTTTAAAGAAAAAAAATTATGGGGGCGCCTGGGTGACTCAGCTGGTTAAGTGTCCAACTTCGGCTCAGGTCATGATCTCATAGTTCGTGGGTTTGAGCCCCATGTCAGGCTCTGGGCTGACAGACCAGAGCCTGGAGCCTGCTTCAAATTTTGTGTCTCCCTCTCTCCCTGCCCCTCCCCCGCTCTTACTCTGTCTCTCAAAAGTACATAAACATTAAAAAAAAATGATGAAACATATAAATCATACATATGTATATATAATAGATAGACATCACCTTTCCTATCTGCAAATGAAAATGATAGATATACATCATCTTTCCTATCCACAAATGCAATTACTAGATTTTAGAAGATTTTTGACCTTTAGAAAATGTTGTTCATGACTTTTCAAACTCCTCAGTATGGAACTGACCCAACCATATCCCATTAGTAATAAAGGAAATTAAAATATGGCAAAGACTGGAAAACTGATGGACCTATTTTGACCTAAAAGTCACGATCACGAGTGTAACTATCTTAGTGAGTCGGTATTCACTTCCTCAAATACAAATCCCAGTACTAAATTTCTGGTATTTGCTCTACAAATGAAAACAACAGTGAATGATGCATTTTTCTAAGCCTTTATATTTCATTTAATAGAACTGATAAAAACCTCCCAGGCAGTGATCTCTCAGGTGCACTGAGGTTGCCTGAGTAACCGAAGAATCTCTGTGTATCTGAGTGTCCTCACCAGCAGAGTGTCGGACCCTCCAACAATGCTCAGGCCCAGCCCTGTTCGCCCTTTGGAAATCTCAATTGTTGTTTCACAGCCTGGGATAATGGGGCAGGTTGCAGGATCAGAAGCAAAGATCGCTGGTGTTGACGATCTGCTTGTACCTAAAAATAAATTAAACATGAAATGAAATAGGATACAAATTGATTAGGTGGTATAAACAGCAAAGTCACCACACTGGTTGCCTTTGGGGGATGGAAAAGAAAAAGGGCCCAAGATTTGGGACAGCAAAACGTCAAATTTATCTTAATCTTTCAGTTATATTAAAAAAAAAAATCGAACAAAATGATTACATCATCATTAATTAGGGTGATGGGTGCCAAGTTACTTTCTGCACTATTGTGTATTTTCTAAATCGCCCGAGATAATATGTATAAAAGCCCAAGGACAGAAAGTTGAACTGAACCTCTAGTGTCATGTTGATAGTCGACTTTTCACTAGAGCCAAAAAACCTTCTCATGAAATTATGATTTGTAAAACTCAGAACTGTGATATGTGGCAGTAAACTAAAAACACATTCTGAGAAGACCAGAAAACACAAAAAGCACATCAATAATTCTAATCATGGTGCCCGCATTTCAGGGCTTTTTATGCTTTTGTTTTGGTTTTCCTTTTCTTCGTCTCCTAGAGCATCTCTTCTTATGTAATCAGATCTGTGTCTACATGCCCCAGGATTTACTATCTGAGTTTTATAAAACGTCAGGGGACCCCCACCCCCACAAGCAGTTTCGTTCTTTGTGTGTCTCGCGTGATGTTTTACAAACTCAGCTGTTAAATCCTAGTGCATATATGCTCAGGACTGAAGACATAAGAACAGATCAGGAGAAAACAAGGAGAATATAATTTCACACCTTGTTTTATGATAGTCTTCATATCATATGTTTTATGATATCCCAAAGAGCATACAGCAAATGTGATGTTTTGAAGAAGTTAAGAGGGGTGCCTGGGTGGCTCAGTCAGTTAAGCATCTGACTTTGGCTCAGGTCACAATCTCATGGTTCATGAGTTCGAGCCCCACGTCAGGCTCTGTGGTGACAACTCAGAGCCTGGAGCCTGCTTTGGAATCTGTGACTCCCTCTCTCTGCCTCTCCCCCACTCTTGCTCTGTCTCTGTACCTCAAAAAATAAATAAATGTTAAAAAAATTTTTTAAATAAAATTTAAAAAATGAAAAAGTTAAGATACTCAATGAGTAGTTTAAGACAAGAGGCTCTTTTTAGAAATCGAAAACACACTAATTCTTGCTCCTGAAATGGTAAGAGTAGGTGTAAGATGTTTTCTTTTATGTTACATTTTCATTTAGCATTTCATATTTTTATAGACAGTGCTACTTACAGATTGACATAAAATTGAAAAATGAGAAAATTTTTGTAAAACCTTTTAACATTTCAGTGAATTACCCAGTCTTTCTAAATAAAGGATTACCTTCATCCCATATGTATTACTTTTTTTTTTTTATCTAACTATATTACATATGTTTTAAAAATTGCTGTTTCCCTAATTACCTGTCAAAAGAAGTTAATGTTTCAGACTGGAGGCCAAAAGATTTTTTCTCCCATCACAGAAAATGCCTACGTGGGGGTGCCTGGGTGGCTCAGTCAGTTAAGCGTCCGACTTTGGCTCAGGTCATGATCTCGCAGTTTGTGGGTTCGAGCCCCGCATCGGGCTCTGTGCTGACAGCTCAGAGCCTGGAGCCTGCTTTGGATTCTGTGTCTCCCTCTCTGCCCCATGCCCCCTTGCATGCTCTCTCTCTCTCTCAAAAACAAATTAAAAAATAAATTAAAAAAAAAAGAAAACGCCTATGTGTTTAAGTACTTTTTTCAATGCTGCAAGGCTTGAAATTTACGGTCTTACTTAAAAGTTAGTGAACTGTTGTCAAAAAGCAACTTAAAGGAAGGATTTGCCTCAATATGCCACATTGGTATTTTAATGGCACACACCAGTCTCATTCCACAGTCCACATACAACCACTTCATTTATTTTGACAGAATCAATTACACCCAAATGACAGAACTCAAATCAATTATGCTTACCATAGCAATAACTAGCACTTTTAAGAGTTTCTGGTAATGCCAGGCATTGTTGATTCCACAGGTAAAGAGATACCACTGTATTCATTCACACAGATTAGATCACTGAGGCTTTAGAGAAGTTAAATTATTTGCTCAATATAAAAAGGGGATATTCCAAATGTTGTTTACTTCATTAGTCAAACACCCAGAATCACAGGTACCTTCAGCAAAATTTCCTTGGAGAGCAAAGAGTGTCATTGCCTTGCTTTAGAGAGGAAGCAGCTGAGGCTCAGAATGGCTGGATGGGTTTCCCAAGCCCGCATGGCTGGTTAGCGTACAGCCCACACAGACTCCCTGCCTGGAAGTCCAGCACTCTTTCTTCAGGAGCTCATCTCTTTATACCATCTTGTCACCAAAGTGTTCCCTGTCTTCGGCCTTTCAAACAGTGAGTTACATACAGGCAGGTGGCTCCCAAGTAGGAACCAGCTCTGAGGTTAAGTGCACCATACAAGCCCTTACTTCGGATGGACTCCGGTTCCGGGGAGCCAGAAGCTGGGGGCATCGGAGACAAGGAGCTGCTCTTTTCTCCACTGGCTGTACCAGCTGCTGAAGCAACAGCCTGGGAGTCTGGATTCTCAGCACGAATGGTAAGTTTCACTGTTGTCTTTGCTGTTTTCAAAAGGCTAATGAACTGGCGGGGTGTCGGTATGGCAGGGAAACAAAATTCAAAAGCAAATTAGTAGACATACCAGTAAGTCACTATTATAGTTGGAATCTCTTTCCTTGTCAGAACTTGAGGAGTCAAGAAAGAATGGTTGTAGTTTCAGAGTAAGGAAAACGATGCAACCAAAGAATTAAGCCAAAGGGAAAGTGAGAATACAGACGCATGGGTTAAAGGGTCCAACCTTAGACAATTATTAAAACTGAATTTAAAAAATGATTTAAGCTTCTTGCTGGCCAATGTAGAAACAAAAACATTTGCACACCAAATCTCACAAGAAACACAGCTTTTTTTCTAGCACTTATATATGAAAGGCCTAAGTGAGTCTACTAGTAAGTACAGACATAGGGAATATTTACTGGAGCAAATATTCATACAAATTCCTTTGATCTTAACACTAAGTTGATCTTTATTTAGAAATGCAAGTTTTTCTAAGGGAAAATGGAAATGATATTTATCAAAAACATCCACTGAACACCGGACTTACTAGGCAAGAGAAAACATCTTAACATCATTCCATCGGAAAACAGAAAACAGAAATTGGAGGATTTCCAAATAATCTCTTTTCTTCCTTAACGACATCGGTCTAACATAGCTACATGGTCCCAATTCCCTATGATCACATACACACAGACACACACAAACACTGGCCATGCCCACGGACGGGTTTACAGCGTTATTTGCTTTCTTTTGGAAAAGTACCTTTTCAACAGGATAGCCAACAACAACTTCATCATCTACAGCCAATATCTGATCTCCAACTTTCAGCCGTCCATCCTGAATGGAAACATGTACGATTTGGGGCGTTCTTATAGAAGTAATTCCCTTCTCCACCACTTTATGACCGTGAGAAAGCCTCACCTTGGCTGCTGCCCCGTGTTCTGTCAGACTCTTTATGATGACTCCGCTGAGCGTATCTTCTTCACTGATAGCAATGCCCAAACCCCCTTGATCCTAGAGAAATAGGAACAACTTAGAAGACTTGAAACAGATTAAATTTATCGAAAGGAAAGCTATGTGGCCATAACTTCTAAACATTATCTTCCACCCAAGGGCTAGAAAACTGATTAGAGCCATTCTAAAGTTCATTAATAAAAATCTCTTCTTAAGCAAACTTTCAAGTTTTTTAATGGGAAGGAATTCTCTTCCATCAACTATTCAAATGTATTCATTCCTCCCATATGTATACTGTTTCTAGTATATTTAGCATATATATCCAGTTACACATCTCCAGTAACTTTAGAAAAATATCCAGGGAACAAAATGCATTCAATAACTCAATAAACATACAACATTTGCCAATGTAGTTCTGTGTAACTGGCTGACGGCATAAGTCATTTAAAACCAAATCAAAGTATCCTGCTTCCTCTTTGTGGCCTACAACTTAGAAATAACAACCCAAACTGGCCCCTTCATCCTGCCCTTCTTCCTGGAGCAGACAGACTGCAATTACTTCTGCGTGCTCTGTCCTTTCTGGGGCTGAATGCCCAGCGTTGTTTCCCCAGACACTTGTGTTTTGATTTGGTGCAGAGTGAAAACACTCTCAACCCTGAGCCCAAAGACGTGCACTGAAAACCTGCCAAGCCTAGAGAGCCATCCATGTTTTGTCTATATTTTCCACATTTTCTTTTATCAAGACCAAATGTTCAATAGTATTGGCTTTTACATTTCTTTAATGTTTACATTAATAAAATTAAAATAGGGTTTTGGATATTTTCATTCTGGTTAGAGCTAGCAACCTTTTTCATTGTAGTTTCTACCCAGAAATGTAAAATGTAAAGCAAATGTAAAGCAAAAGAGGGAAAGGGAAATCTTGCCGTGATTTCTACGACATGTACACATGAGAGCCAACCAAGCCACCGGGCCTTTAGGACCATGACCATGACACCAGGTAAGGTCGCACCGCCATTTGAAAGACTATCAACACTGTGCTTTTCTGAGGTAGACTATTCATTGTAGACTTTCAGACTGTCACTGGGCATCTCTCTCTACCACTGCTCTCTTTCCAGACAATCAGTCACATGCGTAAGACAGAGAAAATTGCACTTTTGGGGTGAGAAGAGCTCAGTTCTAATTTACTTTCTGCCTACCTGCAGGAGTTTGGATAAGCCACATAACATGTCTGAACCTCAATTTTCTTATCTGAAGAAAGGAGTAATGATGCAGGTGACCCTTGAACAACATGGGGGCTGGGGTGCTGATCCCCCTCTGCACAGGTGCAAACCCATGCATAACTGCTGACTCCTCCAAAGCTGAACTACCAACAGCCTACCACAGAATGGAAGCCTTATTATTGATAACATAAATGGCCGAGTAACGCATTTTGCATGTTATATGCATTGTATACTGTGTCTTCAGATGAAGTAAGCTAGAGAGAAGAAAATGTTAAGAAAATCATAAGGAAGAGAAAATAAACTGCAGTACTATCCTTTATTATCAAAAATGCCCACATATAAATGGACCCACACAATTCAAACCCATGCTGTTCCTGCCCAACCATGACATTGCTCTGAGGATCGGATGTAATAAGAAAGGGATCGAAAACTTGATGCACTATATACAGTATACGTTCCTTCTGCTTGTTACTCTATAGAATGTAACTGGATTTACTCCAGATAAATTCTCTCAACTTGCCAGGATTTTGAGACCTGAATCCTGATTTAGTGGTAAAAGAATCAGGATTAATGAGTAGGAAGGTGAATGTGCTACCAAAAAGATAAAATCCCAATGCCAATGCCAAGTGCATCTAATATAGTTAAACATTCTATTTGGGATTTTCTACACCAATGGTCTTTCCTATTACCACAAAGAAATATTTGTTTGAGTATTACTCTGTATCTACAATGATTGTATGTACTCAACTCTGGGATTTGATTCTATTATTGCCTATTCACTTACCTGCAGTCAGGAAAGTATTTTACTAGTACAGTGAGCATTTGCTGGTTGTTTGCTTAATGCCCATTCTCATCTTACTCTTTTGTATAAGCTCATACATTTGTTTTAAAGAATATCCAGCCCCATTCCCCCTGCTGCCTCAAATAACATACAGGAGCACACACACACTCTCTCTCTCTCTCTTGCTGGCTCTCTTCCTCTCTGCCTACGTGTTGGGTGGTGGTTTTAAAATATATATACAGGGGTGTCTGGGTGGCTCAGTAGGTTAAGCATCTGACTTCGGCTGAGGTCCTGATCTCACGGTTTGTGTGTTCAAGCCCTGCGTCAGGCTCTATGCTGACAGCTCAGAGCCTGGAGCCTGCCTCAGATTCCGTGTCTCCCTCTCTCTCTGCTCCTCCCCCACTCACATGCACAGGCATGTGATCTGAACTGGCTTAACAGCACGGGTCTCAGGACTTGTGCTCAGCATTTTGGGACAGCCACTCTGCCCCCACCCTGCACGTGGAAGAAGTGGCACATGACCCCAACTGTGGTTGGCAGCCATTGTAAAACTGAGAGAAGACCAGCCCGGGGATACCGCTGACCCTTCACGGCTGTGCAGGGAGGAGAAGAACTGGTTCTTGACGACACGACGGAGCCACAGGATCAACTGTCCCTGAGGATCGCTGCCCAGTAACCCGAGCCCATAAATCCCCTTCTTTGACTAAGCCTGTCGGAGGAAGTTGGTTTTTCTTGTTGTTGTTTTTGTTATTGGCAACAGGCAGAGTCCTAAAAGGAACAATAAGCTGCACATCTGCAAATGCGGAATGTTCCAATTCCACCTGGAGTCCTATAAAAATAAGCATGTGTATACATATATACAGACGTTACTGGTATCAGAAGAACAGGATAAAACACGGGTAAAGGATAACAGGGCATGAGAGCAATGTCTTAGCTAACTGCTTAGCTCTCCACCTCACTTCTGCCACAGTACATACAGTACTTAACAGAAAAAGAGCTGAGAAACACTGTTCTGAGCCAGTTATTAAAACACCACCATACAGAGAAGGTGAAACAAATTAAGGGACCAAATTATTTATGGAGCAACAGTTGTATAATTAAACAGCTAGAAAAGAGTGAACAAGAATTAAAAGTGCAACAAAGCTAAACTCCTATTATTGTCAGGAGAGCTATTTTGAAGTTGGGAACATTCCCCCCAAAATTCTCAATGCTATTTGAAGACTTTTAGCCTATAAAACTGTGTGGACACGAAACCTATCTCTGACAACCATGTAAGGTTGCCACCTGCTTTGATGTATAGGTACTTTCCTAGGACAATGTGTACTAAAAAATCAATCTTTCTTTAATCAAAAATATTTCATCTGATAAACTGAACTGGCATTTCAGTCAACACTAAGGGTTCAGATTATATACATTATAAACTTTGTTTATACTTCTATTTTCTCACTTCAAAAGGGGGGGGATTAAAAAGAAAAAAAAGATAATCAACCTGTCTCAAGTGTTTAAGAAGTCGAAACAGAACTAGAAATGACCTGTTACTACAATTTCTGTTTTGAAACAGTAACAAAAACTATTCTCCCCTCCTTGTACTCTTCAAGTACACTTGACATCTTTCCTTTGTGCACACGTGGCATGTAAGCATCTGTGCATTCCTCCTTCTCGCATACTCGGCATGAACTATGGTACCCCATACTATGTAACCCCCCACTTGTAATGGGAGAAAAAGTATGGCAGTTTCTCCCTTTTTAACGTGTTTGCAATATAGACATACAGAAAATTTACCCACATGAATGTTTACTGCAAGAGACATGCTCTCGAGCTATGATTCGTTAAATGACAAATAAATGAAGATATTACTAGTAAACGTTACATAGGCCAGAATGTTGAAGGGGTATGTCAAAATAAACAGGCATTAGATTAAACTAGGTCTTGAGTTATCCAGGGTGTAGATAAGCTAAAAGAAAGCAGAAGGGAATCCCAAGTGCAGAGGCAAGGAGGGATGAATTCTCAAAATAAATCTCCATGGGCTCTTGATACAAGTCAGTCTGAATGAAGTAGAAGACTCATAAGACACAGGTCTTTTGGAAAGGTGAATGGGCCCTGGTTGCAAGTTGAAACAAGGAATGGCAAATGTAAGACTAGAGTTTAAGTTCTAGCGGTAGGTAGCATTTTGAGTTATGGGAACTGTTACAAGTGGGAAAAGCCAAACCAATCGCACAGGGTTGCTGAGAAGTACAGAACACAGTGCACGTGTGACTTTACCTTTAATTTTTTTCAAATAAACGTAATTTTTCAAAATACTGGGAATATAAAGGACAAAGAACTGCAGATGATGTATGAATGCTAGAAGATTGGTTAATTCTCCCTTCTTTGCTTTCTTGCATTTTCTTCCCAGAGTCGACTAATAATGGGGTTCAGAGTGGACAGGCTTATACCATATGCCGTCTCTTAACATGTCATTTTTAGCAAGGGCTTCCTTCCTCCAAGGCTACATTCTGTGGAGCATTCAGAACCTCATGGTTAAAATATTAACTTGCAAATAATAACTCAAACTGTGCCAAGTGTAGAGGCCGCTTTAGGCAAACAGGCTTGGGTGACGGAATGTAGAAAGAGCCCACAGCGACCCCCTGGCTGAATACAGGCAGGCTCATCAGGTGACCCCCCACCCCCCCCGCCTCAAAATATCCACAGGCCCTAACTAACCAATAGGCTACTTATAACCAGGCACAGTTACCAAAACAGGGAAAATTCCATTTGTTGCCTTACCTCCTCACCTTCTCACTTTAACTATGGCCCCCAGTCCCTCCCTGGTTGCAGACAGCCTCTCCTTTGCTGCCCTGCCTACTGCTCCCCTGCGGCGTGTTCAATAAATTTCTATCTTCCTTGTTCTACTACAAGTAAATGCTTTTACCACCTGTGCCATTGGCTTCCACCAGATTGTCCCCCCACATGCAGGGGCCCCCATATGATCAGGAGACACATCACATTTACACACCACACTAAGTGCTTTATACAAATTCTTTCGTTTAATCTTTACAAAAATACTTCCAATATAAAGGTATTATTATTTCCCTATACTGTAGGTAAGGAAACTGAGGCCCAGAAAAGTCAAGTGGCTCCAAAAGCCCACATTTTAAGTCATAGTTGATTGCTTCTTCTGTCAGCTGATCTTAAAACATCCTTGAATATTCCCCTTTATTCACTTTGGCTTTCATCAATAAACACATTTCAGTTACCGAGCTTTAGATGTGTTTGAAATCGACATATAATCAGAAGCTTTCTGTGGGCAATAAAATCTGACATTCTTCTGAGTTCTTAGGTTTCCCCCACAGCAACTATTTCAGAAAGGGAAGTGTACATGTTAGACAACTGCTGAATAAATCAGCAGTAGGCTAAAGACAGAGAATAGCTCTTAAGCTGCTGTAGAATGAGGGCAGCTCGTCCATTAGCTTGAAGAATCTCAGAAGTAACCCCTGAAACAAGCAGCCCCATCTACAGAAGAGGAGAGCGGGGACCAGTGATATCAAGCTTCCAAGTGATTTATGGGAGATCACTCAGAAGGGCTTCGGACAAAGCAGACCTCTGTCCACCCCACTGCTGAATGCCAGGTCAAGAGACTTTATCTGTCTGGGAATGGAAGTCCTTAAAAGATTCTGAACAGGGGATTAAGACGATTAAACATCTAAAGAACACCTTCATCAGGTAGCCTGAGGCAGGAGGAGAAAGCATCACAAAAAAACAGTGCCAACAAGCAGTTAGACATCTCCCTCTCTGCCAGCTTATTCCTTCCTAATAACAATAAAAACAACAACAACAACAACAAAAACAGGCAGTGTTGATGTATGTATGCAAGGTTCTAGACTCTTCACACAACATACATTTCATTCCCAGTACAACTCTATGAGGTGAGCACTACCATCATCTCCATTTGGTAGAGGGGAAGTTTTCCAGATTAAGAACCCTATCCAAGGTCCCAGCCTGTAAGAGGCCAAAGAGGGCTCCGACTCGGAAGGTTTGGCTCTAAATCTGCCTGTTCAGCTGCTACTGGGTTCTGTTCCTTATTCATCTGTTTAGCTGGGTCATTCCCCCAACACTTCCTGGGTACTCATATTCTAAACCCTCAGTAAATAAATTAAATCAGTGCCATGAAAGGTACTTGTAAAAAATATATATTATTTTGGGCTTTTCTAAAGATACGATAAACCTGTATTTTAAAAAAAGCACATAGTATAATGAATCCAGCCTACATTTAAATGCTTCATAATTAACAAATTGTAGGGAAATAACTGCACTGTTAAATACTATAAATTCTGACACTTCAGGATTTAGGAGGAAAAGGAAACTCAATCTGAAACCAGCAGGAGAGAAAGAAAGGTATGCTCTCTCTTACATGGCAACAGAGCAAGGGGTTCCTGAAGTGTATGAACTTCTCAGTAGAAAAGGCAAAAACTTTAATGGCTTGACGTACTTCTCCTTCTACCAGGAGACAAATTGTGCATAATAATGACTTCTTCTACGTGTACTGTAAATGACAGGACCAGGGCAATCCATTTTGCTCATGGTTATTTATTGAAAAAAAGAAACAAAATCAAGAGCCACAGCCTTCCTCCACCCCACCCCTCGCAAATACTTAACAAAGACTGGCTGTGTGCCAGGCGTTATGCCAACTCCTTACAAACAACTTATTTAACCTCTAAAACTAGGTCAAAGGTGATAGTATCATCTCCAATTTACTGGTGAGAAAACGGAGGCAAAGGAAGATCGCGTAATGTGTCAGGTGTGTACCTGACGAAGCAAGGATCGAAGGTGGACAGACAGACTCTGGAGCCCAGGCGGTAAGCATCACACTGCCCTGCCTCTTTGCTGAAGACTGGCGTATGGACCACTTCTCTTCTTTCCGCCCATGGCGAATATCCCACCGCCCCGCCGCCTTCCCCTTCTCCCTGAGCCCCTCAGGGCTCTGTGTTCTCCTTCACCTACTGCCTGCCTGTATTCCAGCATGAGCCCGCAGCACCTGAAAGCATTTCTAGGTTTCTGTTCAGGAAACCACCTCTTTGAAGTGGTCATTTGAACAAAGGTTCAGATCTTTTCAAAAGTAAATACTTCGCTGATGTTTATCAGTGAAACTTCTAGTAATTGGAGCTTTCGGTTTTATGAAGCACAAAGACTATAACTTGTTTCTTTATTCTTTTTATTTCCTCCACAGCAGGTCTTTGGTGAATGTATCAGAGCACAGACTGCTAACCGTCCTGCTGGGAGATAATCCTAAAGGCAGGAAAAGCTTAGTCCCTGTTAAAGTATCAATTAACATGGTAATTCTCAAACTTCCGTGTGCGCCAGAATCGCCAAGAAGGCTTATAAAAATCCAAACCGCGGTCCACCCCACAGGGTTTCTCATTCCATAGGTGTGGGCAGGCCCAAGCGGCTGCATTTCTAACAAGATCCCAGGTGATGCTGATGCCGCTGGTCTAGACAGCACACTTCTGACAGCCAGTAAATTAGACCACTGGTGTGAAGGTGCTCACACCTTTTCATTCCAACGCAAAGCAGACTTACCTTGGGAAGCTCCAGATGCTGCACGTTTGTGAATGAACAGAGGTCCACAGGTGCCTCAGAAGTAGTCACACTTGGTTCGGCCTGACACAGGGAAAGAACGGCAAAATAGACAACCGAATGTTATGTATTTTTGCTTAATAAGGGCCACTTCATCAAAACTGTTTCACGTATTAGAATTCGTTATTATTCTAACATTTCATGACGTTTATGAACATTAGACTCTCTTCAAAATACTAAGAAGGCGTGATTAGACAGCAATTGTTTTAGACCACAAATCATTTTAGGCACAAAGTGGCTCTCAAGACTGCCTGCGTTCCCTCTCAGTGAAATCTAACAGCGACCCAGCTACCAAGTGGCGAAACTAGCTTTTTAAACACAGAACACAAGCAGAGGCGCAATTCACTCCTTTTCACTCTGTTAGTCATCAAGCGAATTTGGGAGCTATTAAACGTTCTACTTGAAAATTATTAAAACATTCCATTTTCCTAAGGGATATATGCAGCACCATTCACATGAAAAGAAAATTTTCTCCTTTCTAATCTTGAGAAATCACTCGCTCGGTGCACCACTGTGAATGACTGCCCAGTTCACCAGAACGAGCGGCCTGCATCAGGTACCAACGCGCTCAGTGTTTGTACGCTCCTTTAGGGGACAGTGTTTCCGTATCTGCACCTTCTTCCACCACGATCGTCACGGCTTCTCTCATTTTATGCTCTTCATTCTCTATGCCTCCTTTCACTCATCCTAAACAAGTATTGGAAGCTTTACCACATCAGAACTCCCACCAAAAACTCCAAATTCTAGACTCACCATCTGGCCACTGCCTTCTCTTTCCTAATTTTTTAGCCACCATTTGCTCAAAAAACACCAGTAATCACCTGGTTACTAGGTCCAATGGACTCTCTTTAGTCATCTCCTCATTTGACCTCTTTGCCACACTCAAGACTGGAGAATGCACCCTTTGGCTGCTATGCAACATGCCCGCTGGTCCTTCCTCATAACCTCTGAGTACTCTTTGTTAGGCTTCCTCCTTATTGCTATTAAATAATTCTGACCTTGGCCGCCTTCTTCTTTCTAAGTGTTTTCTGTACATAAGAGCCTCAGCTCCTGTGGCTAACAAATGACAAATCTGCATCTAAGGGAATTCCTCTCTAAACTCTAGACCCAGTGTCCCCATGTACACTTCTCCCAGGCTCTTCAACAGGCACTTCGTTCTCAAGCAGCCTCAAATAGAATGTTTTCCACTTTTACAGCTATCTGCTTTTTAATATTCTTTTTGGTAAAAGTCAGCCATCCACCAAGTCACCAAGTGAGCCAACCCAAACCTTGCTACATCTTGTCTGTGTCCTTCACCAGCCCATTTCCAGCCCCCAAAGCAGCACCAGACACAAGGCAGATACTCAGCAAGTGCTTGTTGGACAAACAGATCGTCAACCACTCACTGTTCCTCACTGAGTACATTTAGTCAGGGATAAGGTGACACTAAGGTGGATCCTAAACTTCTGACATAACCATTTCTTTCTTTTCTTCTTCTTCTTCTTCCTCCCCCTCCCTTCCCCCCCCTCCTCTTAAGTTTATCATCTCTTCCCTGCAACCTCTGATTTTTCTCTGTGCCATTTCCAAAGAAGTATTTCAAAATACAATTCTTACTGAGGTCCCCAAGGCCTCAAAGGCAAAGTTTCCATCGTGAGTCCCATGGTCTGACCCTATCTCCTCTCTCTCAGTGACCCTTTCCTCACCGGGAACCCACTCCCCCGCTCCCACTATTCAGTGATGCCCTGTGATTTACATTCCTTGCATCAGCCAGAGTCCACACGCCATTCCTCAGTGCATGCCCTCAGTTTGGAAGGTTTTTGCCCCCCCACATCTTCTACTTCCGACATACACTTCATGTTGTCACTTCCCCTAGGGGGTCATTGTCTCTCTCCAGAAGGAGACTTGACAACTTTTTCTACTTTCGTTATTCCCCATGCAGACGCCACTAGTGGCCTCCACATAAGCAGTGTGCCTATTTACAGGAGTGTTTCTTGTAGTAGGCTATAAACTCCTTGGGGGCCAATACCCAATACAGAAAATACATACCTCCTTATTCTGAGAATTCTCTGAGGTAGAAGGCAAAGGTTCTACTGTATTTCCAGGACATACAGCCATCTGACTCACCGCATCTTTATTTCTAAAAGAAAGAGTATTGACCTATCATAGCATAATGATTCATATTATATTCATTCTTTTACTTGAGGACTCAGAAGGACTATTAGAGAAAATTCTGCAACCTCAAAGACTTTGGACTATAACACTCATACATTTATAAATGTCTTATTTTCATTCAAAAGAACTCTGAATTGAAAGCCTAATCAAAAATACTTAGTAAACCAGAAAAAGAAAGTGCTTACCTGATAAAAATTATTTTTACTTTAGAAGGGGCACATTTAATGATTGAAGAAGCATTCTGATGACTTCTTCCATATAAAATTTGACCATTGATCTATGAGAAACAAATAGCATTAATTGAGCCTGAAATTTTAATTTTGCTCATTTCTTATCACCTTATCTAGCTAATATACAGGTCATTTTTTTTCTTCCTATAAAATATTATATGTATGTCTCTTCCAAGAACATGAACCTAACTCTGAAGGAGAGTAAAGAAAAGCTCATGTTTGAAGCTGACGTTACGATGACGTGTGTGTAGTGTGATCCCCATAGACAACAGAGGCAGCACTTGGACTGTAAAAAAAAAAGCACAGCAAGCTTCCTGGAGGGCACTGGGGTTCCAGCATGTTCTGTCAAAGCAAGGGCTCTCCTGGAAGCACTAGTGACCTCCGCAGATCATCAAGGGAAGTCCCTGTGGTCGCAGATCTTAGTTAGTCTCAAGAATCAGGCCCTGGGATTGGCTGCTGGGAGAAGCACTCCGGCAGACCAGGGATTTGGGAAGCAGAACGTGCCCAAGCAGAACAGTACCTAATGGAAACTTCCCGTCATCTAGTCACTTAGCCCCTGCTGACTGAGCCTTCCTGGCCAAGGGAGAAGCACAGGAGTGCAAGGAAGAGTATTAAGGCAATATAAAGACACGTGGATCCCAGCCTCCAGGAGGCAAGGACAAACAAAACAAGCACATGTGATTCTAAACACTATAAAATCTGGTCCAGAAATTTATTTGGTTTGGAGGGCTGAGTTATTGTTTTTGTTATTTAGCCTTAACCTTGACCCCACCTCACCCGACCCCTATCGCTTCTACCATTAGGAATTCAACTTCCAGAACGTCCAGTGGGTCAATCTCATTACTAAGGAGTGATTGGTCGTTTGGCTTTTCAAAAGCTCCTAATAAAAATGCAGCACACAAAAAAATGTTTTTGAAGTGTGATCTTTATTACTGTCTTGGGGCAAAAATTGTTTCTGGTGCAACACAGTCACAACCTTTTAATGGAAGTTAATGGGAACATGGACTCTACTTAGCAGAGATTTGGTTTAGAGCCAAACTTGCTGCAGCACATCTATTTTATTAGGCAAGCAACAGTTTTCTCAGTCACCATATGAGGCCCGGGTGGATTTTCTGGAAACTGATGACTCCAGTGCACCAATTCAGCAATGAATTCAGCATTTTCCATTAAGAATTTACCTCTAGAAGCTCGTCTGCAATCTGCAGTCGACCATCTTTCCCAGCTGCTCCATTTGGATCGATCCCCACTATAAAGACACTCATCCTGGATCGGTCTTTGTTTCCAGCAAGACTTAGACCCAAACCACTACGACCTTTCTCCAGTTCAATCATATGGAGCTCTCCTGTTAGGGTTCCATAACGCTCTCTGATATTTTCTACACACAACAAAACAACAACAACAACAAATTATAGGTTAATTCACAGCCAGATGTTTTACTATGGAGGGTCATCTGGCTTCAAAAGAGCATTACTTGGACCAAAATGTAAATCCTTGGCAGTTAAGGAAAGCTAAGAAAAATCTGGTCCCCTAGGCGTCAAGACTGGGTTCCTGGAGTACCCAAACTCTGAGGAATTTCTTTGCATCTAGTGTGCAGACAGTATCATGTCTAATTAATCAGTTCATCTGGGTGATCAGGCCCAAGAGATTCATTATTAACCAACTCTCAAAAGACTCTGATTAAAACAAAGCACTAGTTTATCATTCACAGAGAAGAGAACATTCTTCTCAGTGAAGAATTTATCTTCACTGATCAGTGGAGACATCTCTCCCATAGAAAAACTGGCCTATATGTGTCACACCATGTTGGGCAGCTGCTTGGTACATACACCCAGAATAAAGAGGATGCATTGTCTTATTGCACAGAGCCATTAGGCCAGGACAAATCAATGTACCCGTCTCAGATTTTAGGACCCATGTCTTCACTAGATGAGACCATTCAACTCTCCCATCCCACATGTTCAAGAGGTACAATTTATTCTTGAATCTGAGAGGGCAAGGCTACATGGAGGTGCCCTAGGCCACAGGCCCAGATGAACAACCAGCCAGGAGCCAACACAGATTTCTAGCCATGCGAGTGAGCTACCCTTAAGGCCCAGTCCAGCTGAGCCCAGTCGACCACAACACCACAACACAGTAATAAACTGTTTCCTTAAGCCCTTAAGTATTGGGGTAGCTTGTGACATGATATTCCCTTTCATGTTTTCTTCAGAGTATATTCTGGCCACCTCAACGGATTAGCAATATACTCTTATTTTATTGAAAACAGACGTAGAAAACTGCAAACTTTACAAATCTTCTCTTAGAAAATGTTACTACACAGCTGATGTCTTGCATTCCATATTGATTCTTACCTGCGCCAACTTCATAAACTGCCATTTCCTGATTCCTTCTAGAATCCAGCGGCACAAAGTTTATACCCTGTGCTTCCTAAAAGCATATACCACGGCTTTCTTAAAGGAATTATATTTTTTAAAACAGAACTTCTTAAAGCACTGATACATGAGTAACTTTTCACTAAATGTTTAATATTTCCTTATAAAAAGGCTTCTTTCATTAGAAAAACAGACACCCCAATGATCCTAAGAATAGCTGCCTTTGAATGCTTCCTGTGCTTCAGACATTGTGGTTTGCACTCCTCAGACATTATCAAATTTGATGTTAGCAACCTGAGGTGAGGACTGAATTTTCAAAAGAGATATAGCCACTGGGCAAAAACTTAGAGGCAGTTAAACAACTTGCCAAAGGCCCCAAGTTTTTATCTCAACACATACTACGCTACCACCCTAGGCAAGACAATACCAGAGTTCAAGGCAAAATATGAACAGCAACCAGACTTTACAGTGAGGAATGTGAGGTCTGGAGAGGGGCAATGACTTGTTCAAGACCACAAGGTGGCGGATCCTGTACTAGGTTCTGAGAGAGTGCCCTGCCCTCTTTAATGCTCATACAAATGGCAAAATGGGCTTAGCAGGAACGTTCGGTTAGAGGAAAGGAAGAACATGATTTCATGCTTTGGGAATGTGGGCTGTATCCAGGCAAAACAAACAGTATTTTTTCCAAACAAAATTGCAGTATATATAACTAAAGCTGAAACATACTTATCCACCCAGGGCATAAGCCTTGAGAAACCCAGAGCTACTTTAATGTCGCTATTATAACTGAATGCATCACAAAAGACAACTTACTCCAGCTGTAACCAAACTCATCCTCTTTGTCCACATCTTCTGAGACTTTGCTTGTGGATGACTGTGTATGATCGCTGCTCATTTCTTTAGACGCTGAAGAAGGGGGTGGAGGCACATTGCACAATGGAGCCTTTTCCGGCTCTGATTCTGACTGACTGGGTGCCTGCGGGAACAAGAAGAATACAGTGGGTATGTGCAGTCTAAGGAAGACCAACTTAAGTAAAAGAAATAAAAGTATAATGTCAAAAACGGGCTTTAAAATATCTAACACATATATAATCAAAAAATGTATATACAATGGTAGACAGGATTCAGGTAAAGTTTAAATATAGTAAAAAATAGCATAATATATAATAAAAAAGTATAATTCATTAAACTATTATTTGGTATTTTAGGCCAATGATTTTTTTCAATTTGAAGGCTTAAATGACAAGACAGAAAAAAACCGTGCAAACTTCCCCTTTTGGAAAAAAATTCTCATTCAAAAGTTTTCATAGATATGCAGGGGTCTAGGCGAGATTTTGTGTGTCTAGAAAAGTCTTCCAAGAAATTGGAAAAAAAAAAATGAACAAATAAGTTAATCAAACAATGAAAGACGTTCAAAGGCTGGCAGTCAGACTATATATATAAAGAATTCTTCATCGCTACCTGAATCCTCTCTCCAAATGACTCTCTTAACAAACCCATGAAAATGAGCATTACACATGCAGGCTCATCTACCAGGGGAGCTGGTTTGTTAGCACAGAGTGCACAGACTCAGATCTGAGGAGCAGGTTTTAAGGGACGGCCCCATCATTCCCTTGCCAAGGGAGTTCACAAGGTAAGTGAGAAAACACAAGAGACCACTTCATACAAACCCAGAGTACGGCATACTTGCTGTCACTTGGGGCTCTCGGTCCTACTTCAAAAAAAGGGCTTGGTATCAAGCTCTTATATTGCAGATTATCAAATAGAATATTAGAGTTGGAAAGGCCTATAAGTCACTGAGCTCATTTTACTCATTTTGCAGATGAAAGACCTGAGGCCATGAGATGATGTTGTTCAAAATCACACCGGTACTAGATTTCTTTTAGTTCTTAATCCAATGCACTTTCCATTATGCCATGCTGTCTCCTCCAACTTCCATAGTTAGTACCTAATCCAACGCTCAGAGATACCCACTTAAAGTTCTAACCATGGTATGAAGCTGTCCCTGATGTCTTGAATCAACATTTTTCCTATTCTTATTTTACCTTTTTTTCATACAAAAATCCCTCTGATATACCTCATTTTATATGTGTGGATCTGGAAAAAGATTTTGATGAAAAAAAAAAAAACTTCCTATAGAACACATCAGATGATAAGCACGCACAAATAGTTAGAAATTGTTAACTCGTGTCAAGAACCAGAATACCACAAAATACACCTAATACTACAACTATATAGCACTGAAGGTGATCTTTCTTTGTTGATTCAGAAACCACGTTAGGATGCTAAGCTGCCCCAAAATGAACCTAATAAATATCAATTACTATTTTTCTGGCAAAGTAACAGAGAGCTCATTGGTAGAGACTTATAGGCAATAGATTTTCAAGTGACAGAATCTACTGTGTTCAAATGTTTTGTTTACACACAGCTGGCCACCCAGACAAAAACTACCACTGCAAACAAAACCCTTGTTATCTTCCCAAATACTGTGCCATAAAACCCTCAAATCAACAACGTACAAATAAAAATGTCCAAAAAACAAACAAGGTTCATTTAACATACTAAGGTAGGGGCGGCGGGGGAGGCAGGGCGTGGGGGAGGGGGGGTATGGAATTTACTTTTTTTCTGGTTAAAATAAAAACAACTTCTCTATAACAAGAGAGAATATTAGCAAGTATAGGTTAAGCCCATTTGGTTTTTAAAAAGGGGGACAAAATCTGATTTAAACCTCCCGTAATTTTAATAAATTTATGGATGCAAACGTTACAGATCTTGCTGCATATCTTTCCTGAGCTGTTATTTTACTTAAAAATAACAAAATCTACCTAAAAAACTGTTTAGGAACTGACTTAGGCACACCATTTTCATACCGAGAGTAAACTAAAACGGTGGGTCCTCACATTACTGACTCATCATAAAGGGAATACAAGCCTGTTATTTATATTTACTAAAGGGGCAAGCGATTAGGTGTTCTATTTTACTACTCCTGAAAACCCTCCTTCTGAATGAGATCATGTAATTAGCTTGTGGTTGACACTTAAGATTTATTAACGAAAATACAATTCCTTAACAGAGATTGTTTAGCCTCCATTGGCAAAAAATGCAAAGTGCACTTGAGATCACTCCATGCCATGTATGCACACAAGTGTAACACACACATAGCACACAGTAACACACCTACTTACTCATGAAAATTTCACACTGAGACAAACCTTAAATGGTGTGGGAGCAAAAGGGTTAGTTGGGGAACAACGGAAGATAACTCTACTTGAATTCTGTAATTCCTATAGTAACAGAAAACATATTCCTTCAGATACAACATCTTTGGTTATCCATATTACAATAACATGAAAACCCAATGAATATTCATAAAATGCTTCCTGAAACTGTTGAGAGCTTTCTTCCTTATCATGATCAAATTATCATATAGAGATTCTTGTAAGTAAGTTTTTGTTTCAATTCTGGGTTTATAATTTCATCGGAAGATGAGACTATCCAAGTATAGGTTTACAAGCATTGAAACAGGGGCATGTTTCCTCATTCAGGCATTTATATGGACACACTTTATGAATATTCAACATACTCCTGCATACACACAATTATTTGTGGAGTGATTAACTTACAGAAGGGCTTTTTTAGGACCACCTTGTAGAAGTCTGAGAAGGATTTAAATCAATACGAGGCTTTAAATAAATTATGTGTGAAAGTACTTCATACATTTGGCAACTAACAAAAATTCAAGTATCAGAAAATTTAACTCACACCAAAATATAGGAAAGGCACTGGACTCACGATTCTCCCTTACTGTTCAGAAGGGCCATCTAATTTCAGCTATAAAAATGAATATGCTCTGGCAAAAAAAAATGTGCTTATGAAAGGATCTGCATGCCCACTCCAAACACACAGTTTTTTTTTTTTCCCTGCCCCAATTTAGTAAACAGTGAACTAGGACAAAGGCACAACAAAGAATGAAACATTTGCAAAAGGCAACGAATGGCAAGACAATGGCATTATCCAACCTTGTCAGCGTTGAACTGAAGAGAATCAGCAAATGGGTTAGTGCTGCTGAAGTTGTACTTAGGATAAAGGTTGTGCGGCAAGGAAGACAAAGGGGATTTCTAAAAGGAAACATAAGAGGCGCTGAGCGCAAAAGAAATATATTTAAAACAACTCAAGTTTTAAGAACAAAGTACTGATTTAAATAACAGTGTGAAATTACTAGATCCAGTCAGATCTAGTCATTAAGAGCAACATCCTATTAAACAGTCTAGAACTAAAGGTTAACCTCTAGCGATCTGGATCTACACCTCGACCTAAATCTGGCCACGAACTACGTAGGATATGAGTTGGTGAAACTGATACCACATTTCTTTTATTTTCACTGTCACAGACAGATGCACATACACGTTGCCCAATCTATATACTCATGTATGTCCCATGCATACCAGTAAACAGGTTTCAAGACGAAAACCATAAATGTTTTTTGTTTACGTTTAAAAGCAAAGTATGCTTCTATTGTAAAACAAAAAAGAAACAGTCTATCTGCTGCAGAATGCAAATTAAACATTTGTCTGCTAGTTCACTGGTAACCTTCATGATTCTTTTATCTTGTTTCCCAGGAAGGAAAATTTTCAAACTTAGATTGGATATTAAGGTTACATCAGGTCAATGGGATGTTTCCCTTTAAAAAGGGAAATCAACAATTTTAAGTAAATGAACCACCCTACAGTGGCGTTCTTTATTTCCGCCCTGTTCTTTTTTTTTGTGGAGGTAGAAACATTGATTTTTAAAATTTCCTATAAAAGCTCCCATATGAGAGGGAATTTATGAGGCTATGCATATACTGAAGTCCTGCCTTAGAGTGTTTCTCACAGATTTTGTGGCTTGCTTGAGATACTCCCTGAGCTAGGACTACTGGAGTTGAATATATGTATTAAAGGCAGGATGACTGCCAGATAGAATTTAGCATTTTCATAGTTTAAAAAAAATGAAAGTAATTTCCTTAGCACAATAAATTCTTCTCCTTCTTTTCATACCCGCTATCTTCTTCTTTTATTGACTGTATCTTTCAGGGGAAATTGCAGACATTTAAAATTCATTTTGGCTCCAATTAAATGTTTGTGTTACTTCTGTCTATAAAAAAGCCCTACTGGCAAGCATCAAGAGTAGGGAGAGGTTGTCATGTGACGCCACCCTGTACGGGAGAATACTCTGGAAAGGCTCTATCCTCAGTACGCCTGTACTAAAGCTTATGCCACATTACCCTTTCAATCTGCTCTTCCTGCAATGTTTTTCCTACAGAGGGAAGATGGGAAAAAGAAATGGGCACAATGACATTTCTGCTCATCTCAACTTTCTCTCTGCTTTTCAGTTTAAATGTCAACTCCTGCTTTACAAAAGAAAAGATCACGAATGCCAAGGAACGCGACCGTTTATTAAGGGTGGGAGAAATGACTAGGCAGAGATTAAAATCATATTCTAGGCAAAATAATTCCATGCTATGGAAGGTGGGAATTATTTCTGATCCTCATACGTGGAATTTTTGGGTTTTAAAGTTCCTTTATAATTCTATAGAATAATAAAAAAAAACATAATGGTAAGAAATGGAATATTTAATGAGAGCTCTCCTTTCCTGTTTTTTTTTTTTTTTTTAATTTGCAGCTCCTACATAGGATTAGAATTTGGCCCTGATAGCAGAGTATAAAGTACAGCATGAGTACAGCAAATGGAGTGGTAGATCTATTACTATGAAGAGATTTATAGGAACAGGCCATATTCTTTATTAAAAAATCAATGATGAAACTTCTACTTATAGTTCGAAGGGCTGATAAAAACGAAAATGTCATTAACTAAGACAAAGCATAGGAAAGACAAAACCATTCTCTAGTCCATATTAATAGGGTCTGTCCGCCCTCTGGTATGACCATGTGGTCCAACGGATGGAACTGTCAGTAATAATAAGTACAGAATATATTATTAATTATCAAGAGGATTATTATCATCATTCTCAGTTCTGGGAAATTCTGATTCTTGAATAGTCTAGGTGCCAAAGAGATTGACTATCTTTTCATCCTATGTACAGGATTTTTTTGAAGTTTTATTGTATCTACAAAGAAAACATTTTCCATTAAGAGAGTCTTCTGTATTGGTGATTTTTTTTCCCCTTTAGATTACTGGAAACGTGATTATTTCCACAAGGAAGTAAACCACTGAAAATAGACCTCATTTTAAATGCAAAAGTGATTCTGATTTCCCAAAGCTGAATGCGTATGAAGAGGAGGAAAAATATCTTTCCCCTATTCATCTGAAGTTCTCAGCTCGATCTCTGTAATAAAAAATGGGATTAACAAGAGAAAAGTACTTATGTGGATTTAATGTTAACTTTCACATGACACATGATCTGAATGACACAGAGCCTTCATTAGATAATGAAGAACTGAAGCAATAGTTAGACTTGAGGTTTTTTACAGGAGGTTTGCTTAAGAGTGGAAAGTCATGGAAAATATGATGGGACAAAAGTATGAACACAGTGGGGAAACTGAGGAAAACTTAGGAAGGTCTCTTCGTTCAGATTCTTCCCAGTGTCCCTCTGTCTTTGGAGGCAGGAATGTTCCTTTCCTCCAGGTATGGGGAGGGCGCCTCTCAGAGGAAGGTTTTAGGACCTGCATCAGGGGAGAAGGGGGAGGTCTGAGTCCTTCCAGCACCTGCCTTTTCCTAAATTCCTTTGGCTTAAAATATTCAGTATTCTCTATTTTGGGGTAGCATACTCTGAATCCTGTCACACATAACTTGACTAAACATGTCACTCTAAGAAAGATTTATCCTGGAGTAATTGCTATAAAATCAAGAGTCATTATACCTCAGATAATAAGATAGCGGTATTTTCCAGGTGTGTGAGAAAATACCTTCCCAGCTCATTAGAAACTGTGACCAGCATTGAAAGAAATGTCTGCAGTTTAAGTTTTTAAAACTAATATGAAGAATCCTATTCAGCAGTTTACAGTACTGTCCTGTATGATATGCAACTTGGAAATTAAAAATACAACAAAGGAATAAAACCTACCCACGTACAAAAAAAAAATGGTTTTAACTTAAACAGCCATTTGCCAACATCATCATTCTGTATCTACGTTGGACGGGACAAATGGAAACAAATGTGGAAAGATTTGTAGTTATTTAAACAAACTGAATACCATTTGAAGAGAGTTGCAGCATGGTGCAGCCCTACCATTTGGCAGATTTTCTCATCTGAATGGGCAATTATTACCTAACAATAAACAACGGAATGATTAAAAACTGCAGGTGTGCAGATAACTGCTCACATGAAGAATGACGAAATTCATTTCTTACAGTAAACCCAGACCAGAGCTACACCTGTCTTGACAACAGAAGGACCGACAGGATAAATCTGGTCACTTCGAATTCCACTGCACAGAACACTGGCGAGTCACTTTTGCTCACCTCATCTACGGAGCTGCCTGCTACTCTCTTTCCATCATTCGAGCACTGATTTCTTGTATTCTTGATTTTAAAGTTATAAAATAATTACCTATTTTAAGTTTCAGAAGGTTCTTTTAACTTCCCTCACATATGTTGACATTTTTCTTTTAAATAAAGCTAATTAATGAGCAGGTATTTGAGAGACAACCAGTATGGCAGGGTCTCTTTGTGTTTTGTTTTCTTTTTACTAAAATCCAGAAGTTAGAACCTCTGTGAACTTCAGAACATCTAGGAAGCTCCTGAAATGATACGCAAACTTTTCAGTGAATGGGTATGGCTCTGAAGAACTTTCCAAGGGGTATGGTTAAGAACTGCTGCACATGAAAATAAGCTTTTTCAGTGAGACCTAAAGAAGGGACAGCTAAAAAAAACAGTCGTAAACTCTTGGCATCGTTTTCCTCTTCGGAATCGTTAGGGCATATCAAATCCACAAAGCCTTGCTTCGTCTCTTCTCCATCAACAACATTCATTAAATTCATTCATCCTACTTTCTCGAATATTTCTTCAAGCCATTTTACCTGTCAGGACTGATGGTAAAATGGGTCAGGAGGTTTTTGTCTGCCAGGGATGAAGACCTTTACAGTGACTGTGGCTGGGAAGCTTCAGTTATGAAATCACTAGTGTATAAACACACAGCTTAAATTTCCACTGTGTAGAATGTTCAGTGGGACAGACAAATACACTCAAGATGATTCACAGGTGATCACGGGATTGCATCAGCTAGAAATTCTGTCTAGAAAGTAAGTGTAGAAAGAAAATGTAATCTCTCGGGCTTCTCAGGGACTCCACCAGAGGTCACACACTATTAAGTTAAACGATTGTATCACGTTCCTCTTAACAACTTATATATTTTGTGACTATGGTGAATACTAACAATTATCCATCTAGACACCGATGGCCATCAATGAATCCTACTTCTCTGTGTCTTCAATGGGCTTCCAGTGTTTATTAAACATGGCAGAAGGGATTTCCAGGATAGCTCAATTAAAAAAAAAAACAAAAACAAAACAATATAAATTTTAACAAGTCTCCTGAGATTTCAACACTGGCTATCTGCTCTTAGAGACAACTTGGCCCTTGTTACATTAGCTTCCAAGTTGAACACTGTTTGGGTTTGCCTACCTTGCCCTTTTTGTTTGCTTACCCTTGGTCTGTTTATAATGCTCTGTACCATAAAGACTACGGGGTTGCCTGCTTTCCGAATGGCTTCCACAGCTTGTTCATGGCTTGCATCTCTGAGGTCCATTCCATCCACCTGCAATGGAAGGCCTCAGCTTAACATTTCAAGAAGCTATAGAACAACAGAACAGTTTGTGGATCTGGAGTTTTGAGGATCCTGGGTGAGGCTCCTGGAAAGTCTGTTTCAGAATCAAAAATAACGGTGACTACTTTTGAGGCTCCAGAACTCTTAATTTGTCCAGGAGACTTGTGGTCCCTTTTTTTGGACACAGATTTCTGTCTCCAATAATCAACTAAAATCATAATCAGTTGAAATGAAGGCTCTGCTTCTGCTTTCCTTACACTATCAGCTGTTCCCTTAAATTAGGAAATCAACATCATTAAAGAAATCATATGAGGGATCTGTCCCGCAGCACTGTCTTCATCAGGAAAATCACCGTACACATTTGCTTCCGATTCATTATAGATTAGTTTGGGAAATGGGTGGGCGATGCTTTGTGTGTTTCTCTCTGTATACAGACGCTTGAAGTTAAAAACAAAAGTCTGATGTTCGGAAAAATCGGGTTATGACAAGATTAGTTTTGCAAAAGAATCTTTGTAGTAGATGTGACAGGAGCTGGAAGCCAAGAAATTGTGCTTGTTACTAATTCTTATATAAATAGCTTGAAAATGAAAGTTATTTTGTAACCTTTTTTTGACCATGGAATGCCGGGGGGATGATCAGGTCAGCTTATGCACTGAATAGGAAGGAGAATAGTTCGAAAGGCCAAATGCTAATCCTGCCAGGTTAAAACTATAGGATACTGTTATCATTTTATCATTTCCAATTACCACAATACGGTATATGCAACAAAATAGCAAAATTGGAGTAGGCACAATTCTGGAAAAGAAAATTAATTATTCGATCTCTGCATAGGACATTATCACCTTTAAAAGAAGTACATGTATTTAATTGAAAACCTCCCTCAGGTTGATACTTAGATAATGTATTACATCTTTCAGTGCATATTAAAAATGGCTTTCATTTTTGTAGAATAAAAGTTAGTGTTCACATCCACTAAATATTCCATCTGTGGATGTTTACCAGGACGTTACAGATCTTTGCTCAAGTCCAAAGAACTCTATACTTAGAATGGAATAGTGTGCAGGTCTCTACTCGTCTAGTCTAAATACATTTTTAGACACTTGGCAGAGACATGTTTTAGAATCTCCAGGATCCCAGAGGCCTAAGGCTTTCTTACTTACTAGAAAAGCCCCTGTACATAAGAGCCTTCAACAAACTAGTGCTAAAACGCATATAGTATTTTACCACACACAGAAACATACTTTCTTTTCAATTTGAAAGGGATGCTTTAACTCCCTCAATACATTTAAACAACATTTTGGTACAAACCATAATCAGTCCTTTCTAGAAATAATTATAAATGTTTCCTTACTTTTTAGCCTTAGGTCAAAGGTATTTAATAGTGAATTATCCATAAAATAAACTGCCCTGTGATAATCTGAAATTGGGAACTTTAGATAGTGTTCTAGCTAAAAAAGAGTTCTTTAAAAAGGTGCTCTGGGCCTGCCTGGGTGGCTCAGTCTGTTAAATGTCCAACTCTTGATTTTAGCTAAGGTCATGATCTCACGGTTCATGAGTTTGAGCCTGCACTGGGCTCTGTGCTGACAGCACAGAGCCTGCTTGGGATTCTTTCTTTCCCTCTCTCTCTGCCCCTCCCCTCATTCATGCATGTGCACTCTCTCTCAAAACAAATAAGTAAACATTTCTTTTAAAAAGGGGCTAAGATATCACCTAATGATAGGCAAGGATGCAGGAAGAGAGAAAAAGCCCATTATTGTTCCTTATAAATGGTTGGAAGAAAAAAACAAAACAAAACAAAAAAGACATTACCCTTGTCCTCCCATGTCTCAATCTTCCTCCCTCTTTAGCTCTCACAGACAATCAACCAGTAAAGGACTAAATAAATAAATCCTGAAACTGTTCATTTTAAAGTTGTGGTTAATATGTTATCATCTTTTTCTACACAATTAATGCATTTTAATGCATTATTAACTATTAATTAATCAGTTATATGGATTTAGAAAATGAGAGACAATCACTTGCATAAAGTAAACATAATGGTCCTTATAATAATAAAGTGATTGGTTTCTACTGGGAAGTTGTCTCTTATTCTACTCTATAAATCCTGACAATTTAGCAAATCTGGGTCAGGTACCCTCCCTCCACCCTCTTAACTAAAACTACACTTACCCTGATCAAGTAATTTATCACACTGTTCTGAAGTGACTTGATTACTTGTTAAGTCTGTCACACTTGACAGGCAGGCATGGTGCCTTGTTTACTGCAGAATGCCCAGAGCCTGTCGTAGCATCTGGAATGCAACAGCTGTTCCAGGAATATTTGCTGAGTAAATGAGTAGTGACCAAGGAAGAAAAGTCTATTTAACATATTATACTTTGTTTTGAATTAAAAGATTAGCAACAATTTGATCAAATACTTCTCTTGTTCATAACAAAGTTACACATACGTGAGTGTGTAAATACACACACACACACACACACACACACACACACACACACCCCTCAGTGATAAATGGGCACAGCACTGAGAAGTAGGAGGAAAATCTGAGCCTGGATTGTGGGGGTGGGGCATTTATATAAAAGGTTACCAGGGTGATTAGCATAAAAGATTTACCAAAGAGACTCACTTGGAAAACAATCTTAACCAACGAAGTTAATCTACAATGAAATGATCGTGACAAAGCATTTCTTGAAATAAAATCTCACTGGAGAGCTTAGTTATGATGTACACATTCTGTACATGTATACATAATTTCAAACAATTCAATTTTTCCCCAAGAAATTTGCTTTGTTCTTTCAAACAGAACTTCATTATTTTAATTCAGGGCCAATGTTTTTAAAAATAGTTGATGATACCTCCAAACACCAGTGTCTGAATCAAGATATATAATCTGTCACCATGCTCTAAAGAGAAAAATTATAGATGAAATGGGACATATGAGAGAGAGACGCCTCCACCACAAGCACATCTGACTTTCATGTTGGGTCGAGTAAGCAGTGTAAAGACAACGATTCCCTTAGTAAAAAGGATGGAAGAGGGAGGGAACTTTGGCACAGAAAGCTCACTAGAGGATACCTCTACTATTCTATCTCCGGGTTTCAAGGTTCCATTTGTGCCAGCTGGACTATCTTCAAGAACATGTTTGATGAAAATGCCCCTCATCACTTCACCGTTGCTTAGACGACTCCCCATGCCTCGTCCACCAACAATGCTGATGCCCAAGGATTTGCTTGGTTCTCTCCAAAGTTCAACCCTATAAAGATAAATAAAATTGTAAACCCTTATAAGAAAGCTTACAGAGAGAAGTCTCACAACACTGGGCTTTGCAATGATTTTTGGATATGACTCCAAAGTCCCAAGCAACAAACGACAAGACAGACAAACTGGACTTCAAAAAAATAAAAAAAACAACTTGTGTTAATCAAAAAATACTACCAATAAAGTAAAAAGGAAACACACAGATTGGGAGAAAATACTTGCAAATCACTCTTTAGATAGGGATTGATATCTAGAATTCTTAGAGAACACCAAAACATAACAACAAAAAATTAAGCCATCGGGTTAGTTAAGCGTCAGGTCATGATCTCCAGCTGGTGAGTTCAAGCCCTGTGTCCAGCTCTCTGTTGACAGCTCAGAGCCTGGAGCCTGCTTCTCATTCTGTGTCTTCCTCTCTCTCTCTGCCCTTCCCCCACTTACACTCTTGCTTTCTCTCTCTCTCTCTCTCAAAAATAAATAAGCATTAAAATAAAAAAAAATTAAAAAATTAAGCCGTCTGATTAAAAAATGGACAAAGGAATTAAACAGACTTTTCCCCAAAAATGATATACAAATGACCCAAAAGCTCATGAAAGATGCTCAACATCACTGATCATTAGGGAAATGCAAATCAAAACCATAGTGTGATACCACCTCACACCCACTGGGATGGCTATTATCAAGAAACAACAAACAAACAAACAAAGAGAGAAAGGAAGTGTTGGCAAGGAGAAATTGGATCCTTCTGTGCTGTTGGTAGAATGTAAAATGTTGCAATCACTACGGAAAACAGTATGGAAGGATCAAAGGATGAAAGCTTTTCCTCTAAGATCAGGACAAGACAAAGGTGTCCACTTTCACCACACCTGTTCAACATATTGCTGGAAACCCCAGCTAGCGCAATCAGGCAAGAAAAATATTCAGAAGGTATCAGAATTGGAAAGGAAGAACTAAAATCGTCTCTATGGAGATGACATAATTTTCTATACATAAATCAAAAATAATCAAAACACTGTTAAATCTAATCAATGAATTCAGTAAAGTTGTGGGATACAAAATTAACATACAGAAATAAATAACATCTCTATATACTGACAACAAAATTTCTGGAAAAAAATAATTGATCTCATTTACAGTAGCACCAAAAATAATAAAATAGTAATACATTTAAGGACTTGACATTTCTCTACTCTGAAAACAACAAGACATTCACAAAATAAACCAAAGAAGACACAGATAAATGGAAAGGTATCCTGTGTTCATGGGTTGGAAGAATATTGCTAAAATGTGAATACTAACAAAAAACATCTATAGATTCAATGCAATTCCTATCAAGATTCCGATGGCATTTTTTACAGAAATAGAAAAAAAAAAACTCCTCTAGAATTTATATGGAATCACAAAAGACTCCATCTAAATAGTCAATGAAAGCCTGAGGAAAAAAGAACAAAGCAGGAGGCATCACACTTCCTGATTTCAAGCTGTACTTATAAAGTTACAGTCATTCAAAACAGTATAGTTCTGGCATAAAAACAGTCACATAGACCAGTGAAACAGAATCAAGAGCCCAGAAATAAACACAAGAATATATAAGAAGGTCAACTAATATTTGACAAGGGAGGCAAGAATACTCAATGGAGAAAAGAAAGTCTCTTCAATATATGGTGCCAGGATAATGGAATATTTACATGTAAAAGAATTGAAAGGGATTCGTATTTTATACCACACACAAAAATTAACTTGAAATGGATCAAGGATTTAAACGTAAGGCTTGAAACCTATTGTGATAATCTTTTGAGGACACATATAAAATCAAGCCATCATGCTATTTGCCTTAAACTTATACAGTGATGTATGTTCAATTACTTCTCAGTAAGACTGGGGGAAGAGAAAGAAGAATGGTGATTGCTAGCAAATGGGGGTAAGGCAGAAATGGGGAGTTATTTAACAGGTACACATTTTCAGTTTTGTAAGACGATTTAAGTTCTGGAGATAGATGGTAGTGATGGCTATGCAGCAATGGGAATGTTCTTAATGCCAGTGATTTGCACACTTAACAAATGGTTCATATGGTCAAAAATTCTAACAAAATTTTTAAAAACTCAATGTAAGTTAATGTAATGTAATTTTAAAAACTCAATGTAATGTAATGTAAGTTAATTTTTGCCAATTTATGACATTTTGCCAATTTAAGGTTTTACCGGTAGTGAAACAAAACCATTTTATTAAACACTTTCTCAATTATATGTTTTATAGGGTCTGATAAACACTAATGCCATTCTGAAGCTGATTTGTTACAAGGAAATGCTGGACTCACACTCCTGGCTGGGACACAGACCAATGTAAAAGTACCATTTTCCAGGAGCTCTAATACTGCAGACATTAAGAAACCAAGAAATTCAGCTACCCCTGAACAGATGGTAGCTTCTACACTTGGCAATCAAATCAAGGAAAAGAACATTCCTGCACACTCTATGTCAGAAGCTTATCTCTGTAGAAATCCTCCTTGCCAAGGTAGACCTGGTACCTAACAGTCCGGGCATGAAAAGCAGTGGCTGACAATATCCTACGTGATTTGATCCCACACCGCCGCCCTAAATTCCTCTCCCATAATTCTGCTTTCCTCTCTATACTCCAGCTACCCCAGCATCTTCTTGTTGTTCCTTAAGTAGGTCAGGCATGCTCTCTGCTCTGGGGCCTTGGTGCTTGCCACCTCCCCTGCTTGAGTGCACTTCCCCTACCCCTATAATAAACACAGGAACTCGTATTTAGTGACTGCATATAGCTCTAAGAGCTATGAATGCACTAAATTTATGTCTTAAGAAAAGGCTGGGGGATAAGAACAAGGTGATTTGCAGTGAGGTAGGTGTCTGGCTGGGAGGAGGAACAAGCAGCTCAGGGTGTTGGAAAAAAAGCAGAGAAACCTAGCAGAGAGCTCTGAGAATGCAGTCTGCTCCGTGCTACAGGATGGGAGACAACGTTGGGCATTAAATAGGAAAACAAAGCATGGTCCAAACATGGCCTCAATTTGAGGAGCTTTGAGGAGTGTCCAGAGGAGAGGAAAGATTGGAGTGTGGACTCCCGTGTAGTGAGGGAAGTCCCAGTAAGAAAAGGCTGGGTATAAAGGAGTACCATGGGTGGAGGGAGAGGACAGCTCCTGGCCAGATGAAGGCAGATGAAGTCAGCATTTTTTTTTTATTAGAAATCTATAATCTTAGAGACCTAACTATTTAGTTCGAAAGGATGTTATCAGGTTCCTGAATCTTAATAATATTTGTATAAATAGTTTAAACTGGTTAAAATCCTAGTCCTCATATTCTTTCACTGTGGGAATTCTGTGAAAGACAAGAACCAAAACTCTTTCTTGTTTCTTAAAGCAATTCCTAAGATAAAATGGCAAAGTAAAGATGTCAGTAAATTTAGCCATTTGTAGGGAGACATTTAATAATTCAGAATACGTATGTAGGACTCCTTAACCCTTCTCTTAAAAAGGAAAAAAATAAAGCAAAGAAAGAAAATGTCTCCTAGGGTTCTTTGTAGTTAGTGTGAATTGGGGAGACCGATTCTTATAATTTCTCAAACAATAAAAATAGCAGCAGGAAACACTTATTAAGAGCTTATCATGTGCTCAGCATTATTCTCTAGATGAGTTTGTTTACTTTCATTCATTTTACAAAGGGAAGAGGCTCAGAGAAGTTAAACAACCTTTGGAAAATAGCACTGTATGTCCACATAGGGTCTGGCAGATAGTAAAGTGTTTTCAAATACAACATATTTGCTAGGAGAAAGGCTGTAACTCCTTAAAACACTGGGGAAGATAACAAGGACCGAGCTGCCGAATGACCAGAGCCAGGAACCAGACTCGTTATTCACTGAACAGGACATGGTAAAACATTCCGTGGACAGAAAAAAGGAGATGTGTAAAAGAAAAATGTTATAGAACATGTTCAGACTCAGTTGAATGGAATAATGGCAGCCTTCCTTGAGACCAATACACAGGTTTGCGGAGAATGAAATTCAGAAAAGCAAAGGTAAAAGAGCTCCGAGGCCAGGCTGCCTGAGCTCTGAATGGACTCCCTCTTTTCAAGTCCCAATTTTTTGCTCCTTAACAATTGTGTGACCCTCTGCAACTTATTTAGTCTCTCTTTTACCCTTCCTCAGCCGGGAAATGGATCCAGTGAGTCTCTCTATGTCAATTACTGTGAGGACCAGATTAATGAAGGTATGCAAGGTGCAAAACAAAGCTTTGGCACAGAGCAAGCAATCAATAAATCTTTTACTACTCTTATTATGAAGATGGAGATTATGATTACTGCAGCAAGGTAAGCAAGATATAAAATTCAACCCAGATGACAGATGAGAAAATGTGTACCCCACCACCTTACTCCTGTTATACCTATACGTTGCTTATTAACACAAGATACCATTTTCTAACCACCAGATTGACCAAAAAAAACATGTTTTTTAAATGATCCTATGATGTGGTCACAAGGACATGGGGAAAAGGAAACTCTCATATATTAGAACTGCCTGATTTAAAAGTTGGTACAGCCACCTTAAAAAGCAATTTGACAACTTCTAATAAAATAAATAATACATTTAAATCTATGAGCCAGCAATTCCTCTTTTGGAAACATACCTAGATAAATCCTCACACATATGTGTAAAGAAATAGATATATTTATTGCACACAATTATTGTAGTTGTGGATAAATGTTAACTACTCAAGTAGCAATCTGGGAATAAATGGTGGTGTATTCATGTGCTGAAATGTACTGCAACAACTAAACTGAATGAATTGAGTATCAACATGATAGATCTCCAAATCACTGGAGTGAGAGAAAATAAGCAAGCTAGAAAATGGCACATAGAGTATGATACCAATTCTGTACATGAAAATCACATGCAAAATAAGAGTAACAGCTTATTTGCATTCTTAAAATTTATACTTTGCTAACAAATATCCTCTATTGCCACACAAAGTAAACTTCTTTAAATTGCATAAATGAATGTCCCATCATATTTCCCGTGTTGTAATGCATATTCATGACACTTGCTCCTCGTTTACTAAAAGCTCTGGTTAGTTCGATAAGCTTCCTCATGCTATTCTGTGAACTGTTCCCAAAAAATACCTTAGCACAGGGTACCTTGTTTAAGATTTCTGGAAGCTCCGAACATATTCTCTCTGTAAAGTAGCTATCACCTTTAGAGATGTGAAGACTAAAACTCAGGCTAGAAGTATAAAAATCTTCCACTTCCGAAGTTACACCCAATTCTTTCTCATAATAAAATATCAGATGATTCCTGTGTTCAACATTTTTTATTTGCTTACTTATTAGTCATGGCGGCGGTGATTACTGACCAGGCCAACCACTGACTGCTTACTCCGCACGAGGCACTGTGCTAAAAATTTTACGTGCATTATCACACTGAATTCTCCAAATCTAAAAGATGTGATTATTAACCTCATTTTACAGATGAAGAAACAAACCTAGCAGAGGTTAAGAAATTTATCTTAAAAAGTGTCAAACTTAGAATTCTAACATGGCTCTTAGGGACTCCAAACTTTTTGCATATTGTCTCCTAAAATCTACTTTTTCTCCAACAATGTTATTAAAAGCTAATAAATCTATCTTAAAAGTTAGACTTGTGATTTCTGTCCTCCAACAAAATTCAAGTTTATCACTAGGATCACCAGCTACAAAATAATTTCATCTAACTTACTTTTGCCTTTATCTTCATATAAACAAGAAACACCATAATCTATTTTCTGCCACAGATCTAGCATTTATATTTTGGTCTGAGTGTGAGAATGATTCAGAAAGACCTTGATTTCTTTAAGCAGCCTAAATAGCTTTACAAGAATTCCAATCAAAAAGTTATTTTATTTCTTTTAGTGTTTATTTTTGAGACAGAGAGGGAGAGAAAGAGACAGAGAGAGAGAGAGAAAGAGACAGAGAGAGAGACAGAGACACAGCATGAAGGGGGAGGGGCAGAGAGAGGGGGAGACACAGAATCCGAAGCAGGCTCCAGGCCCCCAGCTGTCAGGACAGAGCCTGAGGCGGGGCTCAAACCCATGAACCATGAGATCATGACCTGAGCTGAAGTTGGATGCTTAACCAACTGAGCCACCCAGGAGCCTCTCAAAAAGTCATTTTAAATGGCTAGAAATGCTTACTGATTTTTGTGAAAGCAATATAAAATGTTTCCTACATTTTGAATATGACTCAACCAGAAATGTTTAAATGTAAGCAAGGAAAATCATCAAACTGTATTACATCCCTGAATAGTAGAAATTTTTCTCTTCAGAGTATTTTGTTTATTCAGTGTAGAATAAATAATAAGTGTTTACTAAATAAGTGCAAGAAACCATTATGATGGTCACTTGTAGATCTGTTTACAGGGACGATCCAGTGACTACTTCTATTTTATACTTAATGCAAAATACCTTACTTTTTTTCCTTAATTATTTTGTGTGTCTCTATATCTTGTCTATCCAAGTATATTATACTTCCTTGAAGGTAGGATTTCTGTCTCATACTTCCCTGTTATTCACAAAAACATGTGCATCCATAATCAGAGCTCAATAAATTCCTATGAAACTGAATTTGATTTTACTCAGCATGAATACAAAAATATGCCTTAGTGATGCATAGGGATATATAGGAACATATTTAGGAAAGTTATCTTTTCTATATATGAAATTGGCTCCAGACAGAGCATGGGTTAAAATAACTACAGCCTGTGATAACAAGATGCTTACACACGCGCGCGCACACACACACACACGTTTTGAATATATATGCTATAAATGCTAGAGAAAATTTAAATTAACATTTGGTGGTATACCTAAGATCACACTCTATAGAAAATATTATGCATTCTATCTACCTGTGCATAATTTTCTCTAGTCAACCACATTTTACCCCTACTACGTGCCAAACCTTTGTATACATGTTAGTTTCAACCCCGTGGAGTAACACATTATCTTCTCCACTGCACACATGAAGAAACGGAGGGTAAGGGATATTAAAACACCTTGCTTGATGTCACAGCAGCAAGTTGTAATCCAGTACTTGAAACCACACCTCCCTATCTTTAAACACTGAGTAGGCAGAAGACAGAAATAGTCCTTACCGTCTGGGCTGATTCCAATTACTGTATGCTGCATTTTGAAGCTCACTTTCTTCTCCCTCTCCTTCTTCTCGCTCTGGTAGTTCTGGAATGTCTCTGTTAAAAATTTACATAGTGAGTACTCCAAAATCCTAGTAAAACTATGCAAGTTTGTCTTATATATACCGTATTATTTATTTGGCTAAAAATGCAGAGCTACCTTATATTTTTACATACTTGGCCAATTTTACATTAAGGGGAAAAGAAAAACCTAATGAAACAAAATGAAAACCTTATATTAGAATCAATCTACCACAACTTAGTCTGGAGATAGAGCTGAACACTAAGATTCTTAGCTAGTCTGTTTCTTTCCCAAGGAAATATGGGAAAGGAACAAGAAAGGGATAAATGCAAGAACTTTAAAGAAAAACATTCAACAAGTATTTCTCTTTTTTTAAATTTTTTTCATGTTTATTTATTTGGGGGGGGGGGAGTGGGGGAGGGGCAGAGAGAGAGGGAGACACAGAATCTGAAGCAAGCTCTAGGCTCCCGTCTGTCAGCACAGAGACTGATGCGGGGCTCAAACCCAAGACTGTGAGATCATGACCTGAGCTGAAGTTGGACGCTTAACTGACTGAGTCACCCAGGCGCCCCTCAACAAATATTTCTTAAACTAAAGATATAAGAGATAGAAGCACCATGTGGGTTATAAACTTGTATGGCCCTGATTGATTCCGTTCTTGAAAGAACTTATCCACAAATAAGACAGAAAATTAGCATCTCCGCCTCCTAAGGACAGACCAAAGCTTTCCCTTCAAGAAAGACAGAAGATGCTTTAGGTCCAGCTTCAGCCCACCCAGAGGGGTCATGCATAGAATACTCCTCACAGAAAGCAGTGTACAATGTACCTGTATTCAAGGCCACTTTTCAATTTCTTTAGGAATTCAGATTTTGCCAAATGCCAGGCACATAAAAAAATGTGTTCCGTCTGTTAACTAATTTTAAATTAAACTGTAAATAAACCATATCGATACATACTTTGTTTTTCGGAAGGTATACTTTGCATCAATACATTGTAAGAGCAAGAGAGAATGATTAAATTGGTTATAGTGTGTCCTTACACTGTTAGTAAAAATTGATTTCTAAAGACATATGTGAACACATTCTTTTGAAAGCAGAGAAGGCTATAAAAATTCTAATTTAATAAATGTTTCCAGTTGACTTTTATAGAAGCTGAATAATCTAAAGAAAGTGTATACTCAAATTATGTCTATTCTCCAGTGATATGAATACTCAACTCTGTCAAGTTGTATAACCTTTAGACTCTGAGATCAGAAGTCACATAACCCAAACCCAATAATCCATCTGTGTTTGAATGTGTTTCACAACATCTTTGGAAAGCAACTGTCCAAGCTCTCCTTGAATGTCTCATTCTTCCTTTGACCTAAATGTTAGATTTTTGTTTTCATGTGAAGAGGAAATCTGCCTATCTGTCCTACCCATTGTCGTATGTTTGAATTCCCTTCCTGTGCAAATTGAGGTAACAAGGTTCTGAATGAGGCTGGGACCCAGGAGCCTAAGCTTGACAGTGGGACAAGACTGATGGGAATGGGTCCAAAAAGGGGATTTAAGAAGGATGTTTGAGAAGCAGACTGAGGACTAGAGAGACTGAGGGAAACCGTACTCCTGAAGATACAGGGTAGACAGGTGAAAACTAGGCTAACCCTCAGGAAATACAGCTGGAGGGAAGATGGCAGAGAAGCCGGTATGGAACGCAGCCAATAATAAGAACTTAAAATGAGTTACTGAAATATTCAGTGACAGCCATGGGGATGGGAGAAGTTCTTACCCATCAAGCCCAAGCTCAGGGAGCTACCCAGATACCCTCTCAAATACACTAACCTCATGTTCCTACCTTTTTAGCTGTAAGACTAATATCCCGAATCCTCTGATACAAAAACTCCATTTTCTTCAAATGATTCTATAATCCTAGAATCCTTTCATCAACCCAGATAAGCTCCTATAAATGTGCTGTTCATTCATTCCTTATCCATCTTAGAATGTGGTTTACAGGAATCAAGTGCCGTGTGCTCCAGAGAACAGAATGGACCAGTTCTCTTCTCCTGAACTCACTTGGCTAAGAATGAATTAGACTTCTTTGCACCTGTGTTTGGCCACTACCAATGACATTTCTATCAAGTATAACAACTCTTTGTGCATCTGCATTCAGATTTGGGAAATTGGCACAAGGTCACACAGTAAAGTAACAGAGGTAAGGTATGAACTGAGGCCATCTTATTATAAAACCTGAGCTCTAACCTCCATGCTATACTGTCCCATATTTTTATACTGGGCTTGTGCAATTCTCTCTTCGAGTCCAAAGGTTAAGAACATAGGGCCTGACTGTTGATATTCTAATCTTGGCTCTGCCAATTAGTAGCTACGGAACTTGGACAAGTTACTTATCCTCTCTGGTGCAGATTCCTTTTCTACAAAATGCAGGCTGTTTTATTTTGAGGGCCCTTGTACTAACCGCAAATATACTTTCTCTGCAATGAAGCAAGTAGTCACAGCACTGGACAATCCAGGTCAATGTGCTGGGAGGGAGCACACAGCGCTGAAAGTGGCTGTTTCTCTAATGACTTTTGAGAGCTTGTGAGGCCTCAGAACTTAATAGGAATATGATGTTACCTTGGCATAGTCTTTAAACTATTCGAAATAATATTTTAGGGGGATACTGGAATTATTGCTTTACCATTTTGACAGGAAGCTATAATCAATTAATGCCATTAACCATGAGACAAATTCTAGAGAGGGGTATGGCTGAACTGTGCACAAGGTGGAGTGAATACTCCTTTTCCCATAAAATTCATGAGGCCCCAAGGCCTATGACATTCCGCCTCCTCATTAGCTCATAAAATACCTTTCCCTTCCCTAATGCTTTCTGTAGTACTCCAGTCGTGAGCACGTCGCAGAGGAAACCGTGATGCCGTATCAAGATACCTGCACGGTCACTGGACACCCGGGTATTCCGGGATGTTCTGACATCCTCTATGGAATGGCAGAACTCTTGTGAGAACACTCCACAAGGTTTGCAGAGCCATCACTTCTCTGCCATACTTAAAGGGAAATCTGGTACTCAGTTGTTAATGCAATTGAAAAAACAGGCCTGGGGTTGAGAGTGTAAAATGGTTCATTCTTCATGGAAAAGCAATTTGACAACATTTCTCTTCCTGTGTTGAACTCAGTCAGCAGCAGCAGCAAAATGTACTTTCTGACATTCTTAGGGGAGATAAAAAAAACCTTTCTCTGTGTTAAAGGTTCTTAATACATTATGTGTCAAAAGCCTTCAAAAAGCCATACACTGTTGCCTAACATGCATATATACAAAGATGTTCAGTTCAGAACACTCCAAAAGAGTAAGAAATAATCATTAAAAATATTTCTGAATAGGTATGTATGTTAATAAAAAACTAAGTATAATTTCTGAATGTGTTTGAAAACATTTATGAAAGAGGAAAAACCATGATACAATACCATACGAACTGTAGGCTCCAGGGAATCAATGAAATAATACTGAAATCTGGGGTAAATTCCCAAAACCCAGTCTGTTAAAAGTACCATACTGAGTGGTGCAACTAAAGAGGATTTTAATTTCTTGATTTTAACTGTCATATATTTTCCACACTATATGATAGTTTCTTAAGTAATGGGGGCTGAGTATTTTTAAAATCTTAGAAGAGAGAAAAGGAATCCATTCTTTTTCATTGCTAGTCCTCCCTGACTCTGGCTCCTAAAGTCTTTCTAGCTTTCTGTATCAGCCACTCACTGCAGCCAACTTAAAGCTTCACTCACCTGCCAGTATATGAAGAAAATATATCCAGTGCCATTATTCCTCCAGATTGTTGCCCCAAATTTATTTTGAACTCTTCCAAATGTTCTGCAGGCACATAAGTAATTCTGAAACAGAACACAATCCAGGGGAAAAAAAGGAAGCAAAGTTTTTTGCCTAACAGGCAAAGTTTCTGAAATACAGAAATAAAATTATATTGTCCCTTCATCCCTATTTTTTCACTTTTTCATTTAACAGCTTATTCAGCAGAGAATCCAAACTTGGAAAAGATAAAGCATCCTATAAGCAAAAATAACAGGTTAAGGTTTACATTTTTTTTTAGAGAGAGAAAGAGAGAGAGAGACAGAGACAGAGAAAGAGAGAGAGAGCATCTCATGCAGGTTCCACACTCAGTGGGACTCGATCTCAGGATATGAGACCATAACCTGAGCCTGAGCCGAAATCAAGAGTTGAACAATTAACTGACTGAGCTACCCAGCTGCACCTAAAGTTTCCTTTTTTTTTTTTTACTTTAAATGTCAAGCGACAATTAAACTTTAAACTGCTGATAAACTATATGCTTACTAATAATTATGTGAGGGAGGAAAGCAGCATTATTTTCATTTCTGAATGAGAAGAGTAACAGCAATTTTTAGAAAGATCTACTAATCCTTAGAAACATAACTAACAGCAATAACACTGATTTCATCCAAAGATTTCTGGGTTCCTTAGCAGACAAAAATCAGGCATGCTCTACTAAAACACTACTTACCCCAAATTATTTTATATTCATCCATAATATATAATTAATTTTAGGCACTGATAAGCATTATAATAATTATATGTTAGCTCTATTAAGTTATGAACCCGAAAGTCTGAAGTTAAACTATCACAAGTTTATGGGAAGATTCTCTTCCTAATTTGTAGCAACTCCCTAGTAAGCTATTTTGGTTTTAGAGAAAAGCCTGATATTTGCCCTTGAATGGTCACTTACTAATTCAACAAATACTGGCTGACTGCCTACAATATGGAGGGCATGAAGCAAGATGCTGACTACAGCTATAATGTTTAGAAACTGATATTTAGAAGTTCAAGTTTACTGCTGCCCTATAAGGCTACAGAACTGATCAATACAAGGCTACAGAACTGATTGTTCAAGGAGGTGGTCCTGAGATCTTCAAATTAAGGAACAGTTAGGTAAGAGAAACACTCAATTTGAAGTTGGTTCAGCACCTTGTGCAACTAAAAGAAGAAGTATGTATCAAAATTGCACAATATAAAAATCATGAAGACTATTAAGCCAGCTATCCATAACTTACCCATGAAGACAATAAGTACATAAAACCTTAGCAATGGAGGGCAAGGATAAAAGGACTGTCTTTTATGCCATAATAAAATAAGAATTATACCACTGGCATAATTTACTGAGTGAGGAGGATATGTAATTCCAGACATATTGGTTATTCCATAAAAAGCATTCACTCTTGTGAGGTCACTTAAATTTGGAGTCAGAAGACACAGCTCTGTTGCTCATCAAGAGTGTAATGGGAGGGTAAATCACCACCACCAAATCCTTATATCCTCAATCACGAAAAGGACGTCACTTTTTATGAGGCTGCTGTAACCCGAGAAGCATAAAACAAATGTAAGGCAGTGCTGTACCAGGGCATCAGCTAGCCTGGTCGCACCTGATCACTCTGGCCGACTCCGTGGACCCTTGGGAGCCTCCTCATGACACTTTTACCGCAAGGATCAAAAATAAAGCAGCACAGTTGAGAGGGTTCAGGAGTACACTGGGAGACAGAGTCACATTCTAATTCTGGCTCTAGCTAATTTATTCATCTATAAAAACACCTTCTCCATGGTGTTAAAAATATATGGAATAATAAACTTGAATTTATCCCTTCAAAAATAATGAGTAAAAAATGTGTAACACATTATGTCAGGAAGATTGATTCTATTTTACACGAAGACAAGTAAAGATAAACCTAAAACTAAAAAGCCCATTCAAGAAAACTGGCATTATTTCTGAAGACTCAGTAAAGGTAAAACATATAAATAAAAGTCAGGTAAAACATATAAATAAAAACATAAAAATAAAAGATAAAACACATAAAAAGACTTTTATAAATAAATAAAAGTCAGGAGTTGAGGGGGGAGCTGGAACACAATAGCAAAAATAATAATAATCAGTTCAAACTATTGATTTTTTTTAAATGTTTCGAGAAGGAAAAAAGGTTTCTACCCCTAACAACGCTGAAAATGAATTTTCCTCCGTGTTCGTCCCAAATTGTTTTTTTCTTTTACCAAGGCTAGGGGACAGGGAGTTTTACAAATATTTTTCTGATACATTAGATGGCAGTGAGAAATGGAAAAGAAGGCAGTTTGCATAAGTAGTTAGCCCACAGACAGCAAGGACACCAGAACAAGAGGCCCACAATGCAACAGCACATGCAAAGCAATTCTAACACACGCCTGGTCATACAGCACACAAAACCTCCAAATCGCCAGAGCACCAAAAATAAACACACCGCAACAGCTTATTTGACAGTTGTACTAAAAATTCTTAAATGTAAACTAATCTTTGGTTACAAATGGGGTGGAAGAAAAAAGAATAGCATTAGGAACGCCGAAATGTGATACGGCTATTAATCCCGAGACCGCGTCTGCACATGCAGACATTCCCTGACAAAGAGCCTGGTAGCTTAGTAGTTGGAAAATGTGATTTTCAAATGAGTTCACAATCAGCAGTGCAATGTGAAAATGTAACAATCTCATAGTTCTTTTGGGATTTATGTTCTGAAATAAATGGGGGGGGGTGCAAAATGTATACACTGAATCTATTATCTGGATGTATCCCTGCACTGGGAAGTTATAAAAGCATGAAATGGTTTTCACAGACAAGTTGTAACACACAGCCATAATGAGCTTTTGAATCACCGATACTCACACATAAAAGGGGGCTCGATCATCAGCAGGTGCTGTAGAAAATCTAGAATGTGAAGCATACGCCGCGGCATCTTTTTACAATGGTGTTAACAAATGTCAATGTCTTGTGCTGAATGTGAGATGCATACATATGTAGTTAAAAGTGGGTGCTCCTGGTTGTTTTTTTTTTCCCCTTTCCACCTCCCTCCCCATCTACACCTCCCCCAGAAAAGCATCTGCTCTTCACTGGTGTCTATAGCAGTGATTATTAACAAGCATGGAAAAATATAACTGCAATCAATCTTTTATTCCTTGATCAGGAATTCATCCCACACTTTGGGTTAAGGCAGGTGAATTCTGATTCAGCTCGGTAATTATCTGGCAGATGTTAGAAGCAGCTGCTGCTAAGCACAAAACCCTGGCTATTATTATAGAAATATAAGAGCTCCTGGCAAGGTGGAGTGAGAAGTGAAACAGTGCATTCTGGTGAGGCTTCACATCTGGTTTTCCATAGAAAATAATGAAACCTGGAACTTAAACTGGCTGTTCTTGAACTCTTGAAACTCACATTATCTACCCAGGCACGCATGAACACACACACACCAAGTTCCCAGCTATCTATCGTAAACAGCAAAAAAGAAATTCGGTACATTATCTTCAATAAGCAATGATTTTCCTAAAACCCGCCAGTTATGTAACTGAACCATTTAGAGCCTCTTATTTTCTAAGTCCCCCCAATACACTCCCTCCACTCCTATCCCACATCAAGCTAGGCTCATAACCAGAAATAAAGAGGAAGAGACGTGGATGGAGCCTACATCCAGCAATGACAGCAAAGCTTAACTGGCCAGGGGCAACGTTATGGTTCCATTCAGAGTAGTGGAAGGACTAGACTTTCTTTTTGGGAGGATTACTCACAGAGCTTTTAAGGTAATTCTAAACCTCTGCTTCATAAAAGCAAGTGATAAGAAGGGGACGGGGCCAAAACACTTCATGCAAAATGCACGGAACACGCTGCTCAGCCCTGGTCAATCTAAATGGCTATTTGTGTTGATCATTTAACACGCTTTTTCTGAAAAAGGATTATGTGATTCTAATTTCTTTCTACCATTTACCCAGTAAGTCAAATCAGACCCATCTGAATCACAGCCTTACCAGGACACTTGAGAAGAAATCAATGTGTTTTGCGTGTTTCTGCCTGTGTACATCCCCACACACCTGACCATGTGAGAAAGAAATGGATTGACTGGTCTTCAGAGGAGGGGAAGATGCAGGACTTTTCTTATTCTTTACGATATGTTCTGACTCCTGGGATCCTAAAGCAGTAATTCATGAGGCTCTCTCTTTAGATATCCTCAAGGCCCTCATGAAGCTGCTGTCAGCATGAATGGGTCCATTCTGGTGCTGAATCAGAAGGTGGGAGAACAAACAAAGCAAAGGACAGTAGCAACAGAAATGAGGAAAAGAGAAAAAATGACTTTGGGAGCTTGAAAAAGTACCATTAGACTTTTCTAGAGTGGCCTAGATGCCTAAGTTAGGCCAAAACAGTGTCACAATCGTCTTATTTTTCGGCCACTTTGTAAGTTTTGTGGGACATCTGAACTGAGGGGGAAGACTAGACACAGGCACCGTTTCCGGGCCTCAGTGCCAAAAACTGGGCAGGGGACTCGCATTGGTGCCTAGAGCATAAGACGTGCGTATCACACAATAAATCAAATGATCAGTTACCAGGCCATGTGTGTTTTATACTCCATCTAAACCATGTAAGCTAAAAGCCTTGCAAAAAAGGGTCTCCATGTGGGTCTATGTCATTCATCTTTGAAGCTAGATGAATGGGCACTGGTCTATAAGTGGTGAAGAAAGCTCTTAAAGTTTCTCTTTTTTCTTAGAGGCACTGACATTTTTAATGTATTCTCTTGGACTCACATTATTCAGATAATTAAGGAACTGTCACATGATGAGATGATCCATTCCATTACAAAAGTCAAAAGGGCATGCAAATTTACAAAGTCCATCACTGAAATTCTGCCTAAAAATAATACTTCTTTTGTGTAAGATAGCAGAATCCACTTCAGACAGTATACATTTTTCTGCTATTTGCTGATGGCAGAATGAAAAACAGATTGTAAATACAGTTTTCTTACCAAAGCTCTAGCAGTATATACTTTGCACAAGAATAATAGAGAATGCAGTCAGTAAAATAACATTAATGCAGCAAAGTTTCCCATACTGGTAATCATTACTTCAATGTAAGCTAAACCATCTTTCCCTGTGCTCTTATTTTACTATTTTATCCCTTATACATTAAATACAAATATTCAATAGTTGATGCGAGAGAAGAAAAGCCAAGCTATTACACTGATGAGGTGTGTCAGAGTCATAAACTGATTTTTATGTTCGCTCAAGAAATGTTTTGTGACTTAAAAACCAAGCGACATATATGATGTGCTTTTAGCACAATATGGGATTATGGGATAGTTTTAAGCACTTCCTGACAAAATGGCCTACATGACCTACAATCAGACTATACCAACAGATTGGTGAATTCTCTTGGATCACGAGGTAGTTGACCAAAGGGTGAATTATGGGTCAGACTGACACTGTTCTATATAGTCTCTTCCATGACCGACCACTGAAAAACTAGCTTAGTTCTAGGATTTGCATAGGTCAATTAGGTAGTACACAGTTCCTTATACTGATCCTAAGTGGACATCCTGTTCTATGAGAGATGGCTCATATCACGGAGACCTAAGGTTCTTGCAGAATTATTAGAGTAAAATTAAATACAGCAGGCAATTTTTTTCAAATATTTAAACATTGTATCATCTTAAAGAAACTATATCTACAATCAAGAACTATTCAGGAATAGTCAAATTTCTGAGTGATTTATTTTTAGTAAATGTGTGATAATTTTAGCATAGTAAACAGAAGTACATACTGAAAAAAAAAGAAAAAAAGATCCGTGAATTGAACTTCCTGAATTTCCCAAGCCAAACTGGAGTCCAAATGATACTTACTTAATGTCAGGCCCGATGAGAGAGTGTCTTCTCAACATCGCTCGCGCTTGGGCATTGGTTAAACTGATAGTAGATTCTTCATTAATAGACAAGATGCAGTCCCCAACGGCAATCCGGCCATCTCGACTAATGGAACCTCCGTGAATGATACTTCGAACGATCATCCCCAAGCCATCTTTATTAGCACTTACTGTCATCCCTATGGTAAAGGGGAAGCACAGATATATATCAAATACTTGACCTTCAAATTCATTTTAAGTTGAATTTAATATACCCTATGGATTCACAGATAAAAGGAGTAACTTTTTTATCCAATAAAACACAATCAAAAGGAAAGAAAAAAAATGTTAACACAAAATCTACTTTTTGAAATGGTTGTGAAATTATATCCAGAAAATGATAATCTATGTTAGACATATCAGAGATGAAATAGGTCTATGTTGTGGAGTGACTACAACTCAGGTTATTGATGTGTTGCCCCTGAAAGAGAAAACGCTCCTGAGGAAAATATTTTGACAGAAACAAATCAATTTTATAGCAGTTCGTTTCTTAGACATATAAGAGAATAGATAACAAGACTACAAAGGGAAAATTAGTTGTGTAAATTAAGAAACTCTGTGCTATTATTTATTATTATTATTTCTAGTTCATTTATTCATTCAGTATATATTTACTACATGCCTACTATGTGCCAAGTACTATGCTGATTTCTTGAGATTAAAAAAAAGGATAGCTAACACCAAGAAGCTTTTCTTCAAGTCTTATCCTCAGTGACTGATGTACAGTGGTCTGTTTAACTGAAGTGATGTGGACTTAATCCTAATCTCTTCCCATTTTATCTCTAAGTCTGAAGTATGAGCTCCAGGTTTGGGTATTTAATTGCCGTCCCAACATGTTCCCTGGATGGCTAACAGGAGACACAACGTTGGGATATACAAAACTGAACTTCCAAGTTTCCACTTCCCGTACTTCTTCCCATTTTTGACAATGGCACCAGTACCCTACTCTCCATTTCTCAAAGCAGAAATGTTGGAGTTGTTCTCAATTCCTACCCCTCTCTCTCAGCTCTTGTATTTAATCCCTCACCACGTCCTGTCATCGCTGTCTCCAAAATGTATCGCAAATCCATTCACCCTTCTCCGCTTCCCGGCCAACCCCACGCCAAGCTCGCACTTCTTGCCCCACCTTTTGAAAGAGCTTCTCAACTGGTCTTCCCATTGCACTCTTGTCACAGCAGACACAGCGACCGTTCAAACAAGACAAATCACATCACTCCCTTGTTAACAATCCTTCACCAGCGTCCTGCCGTGCAGGACACACCTACAACACACTTCAGTGGCACAACCCATAGGGCACTGCTGGCCTGGCCCTCCCGACGTGCGCCCTTCTTCAGCACCACGCCCTGGGCTCCGTCTCCTCCCGCCATGTTGACTGCCTTCAGAAATACACCTAGTCTCTCCCCACTTCCGTGTTGGCCTGACACCTTCTTCCCGAAGCTCCGGTCGGCTAATTCCTTCTTGCTCGTCAACACCACTTCCTCCAAAAGGGTTTCTCAACGAACGCCCTCTGGATTTATGTTCCCTACTCACCCTACCCTTTCTCCAAAAATATAAAACTTTTTGAAATTATGTTTAAAACTTTACATAAAATAATGTAAATTCACTTAAAACAAAGTGCTAGAAGTTCCTTCCAAACAAGATCATATAATTAAATAATATAAGAAGAGGTACAACTCTATAAGGGTAGTTTGCAAAAACCTGCTTTGAGAGAAGTCACAAATTCCTTTTTAGGTTTTGTTGTTAATATAAAAATAAAGAAATTCTTCTAAATACTAACATTTAAAAAAAAAATTTTTTTGATGTTTGTTTATTTTTGAGAGAGACAGAGTGAGAGCAGGCGAAGGGCAGAGACAGAGGGAGACACAGAATCCGAAGCAGGGTCCAGGCTTCGAGCTGTCAGCACAGAGCCTGATGCGGGGCTTGAAAACTCATGAACCACGAGATCATGACCTGGGCCAAAGTTGGAAGCTTAACCGACTGAGCCATCCAGGCGCTCCTAAATATTAACTTTAATAATACCAAACTAGATTTCTGAGAATACCTTTCTGAGAATAATCCTGACTATAATGTTTCCAACTTGATATTTCATACCTGGATATGGGACATCTGAGCTCTAGTTACAGTTTCTGATAGAAATGAACTATTATCAAAGGTATTTAAAATATTGTTAAGACTTACACTGATGATTTCTAAATGCATTGTTGTCAAGGAAACACCCCTGCTTCCCATAAAGCAACAAGTTGGATGCTGTTTCACCCCTAGTGCGTTTCTTACAAGCAAACGGGGTGGGTCTGGAATGTTTCAATAGGTACTCTAGCTTGTCCTGATGTTGCCACCCTTCCTCCCATCAAGACCCACCAAATGACTACTATGGTAAAATTAAAATTAAAAGGCAAGAGTATGAAACAAAATTTAGCTCAGTGGTATAGACCAGGACTCTAACCCATCATCTTGTTCTCACTGCCACCATGTGCGGTATAAATAAAGCAAGTCACTGGGTCACCTGGGTGGCTCGGTCGGTTAAGCATCTGACTTTGGCTCAGGTCATGATCTCACGGCTTGTGGGTTTGAGCCCGTGTCGGGCTCTGTGCTGACAGCTTGGAGCCTGGAGCCTGCTTCGGACTCTGTGTCTCCCTCTCTCTCTGCCCCTCCCCCACTCACACTCGGTCTCTCTCTCTCTCTCTCTCTCTCTCAAAAATAAACATTAAAGAAATTAAAAAAAAATAAAGCAAGTCACAGACATGGGACAAATCATCATGAGCTACAGTCAATATGACCTCTGAATTCACTTTTAATGGTACATTTAACCCACGATTCCACCAGCTACTAGCTATTAAGGTTTCCCAGTCACATCAACTACATAAACCAAGAAGTTGGCACCAATTTGCTCAGCTTATACTTTCCTTTCACTAGGTGATAATTTTGGGGGTTCAAGAAATTCTGTATAATATAATATCCACTAATGAGATTTTGCTTGTAACTTCTAAGATCTCTCAATGTTTTTCCTGCAAGAAATATAATAGAACAGCCCAAATCACGCACTGTAGAACCAGAGAACTGATTCCAAATCTGAGTTTCACCACTTCTAATCAGTATGGCCTTGCGCTGACTTAACGTCACACTTGGCCTCATTTTACTCATCTGTAAAATGGGAATAATATCTCCTTTTAGAGTTGTTTAAAGAATTATATGAGAAAAACATGGGGAGTACCTTTCAAAGTGCCTGGCACAAAGTTCCCAAAAAAGTACAAAATAAAAGCAAAAGAAAACTCACAAAAATGTATTCTAAATGCATCTCTAGCCCAATCCAAAGCTATATTGCTCTCTAAAGGCTAACTGCAAATCTCAGCTTTATGTATTCATTTTTTTAACATTTATTTATTTTTTGAGAGACAGAGAAAGACAGCTTGAGTGGGGGAAGGGCAGAGAGAGAGAGACGGAGAGAGAGAGAGACAGAATCCGAAGCAGGCTCCAGGCTCTGAGCTGACAGCATAGAACCTGACGTGGGGCTCAAACTCACAAACCTGGAGATCATGAGATCATGACCTGAGCTGAAGTCAGACACTTAACTTGACTGAGCCACCCAGGTGCCCCTTAATTCAGCTTTAAAGTAAAGCATATTCTAGTCATCTTGATGTAGCCTTGGGCAACGCAAGCACTAAAGTGTGACGTATGGTACGTGAAAACCAGAGACAGACTAAGGTTTGAGTACTGGCTCCACCTTCCAACTGCTGAATACTTTTCAGAGAAATTCCTGAGTCTGCCTGTGTTTCTGTTCCTAATCAGTGAAAAGAAGGTAATACGTTTCTTTCTATCTGACCTTTTGACCTTTTCTTTTTACCTTCAAGTTCTAATACAATGTAATCAGCCAATGGACCACAACCTTATCAAAAATCATCAAGATTAGATTTTTCAAAGATATTATGTGCATGTGTATGTATCTGAATATAACATTTCTCCCTTAAATTTAACAAAGTTAAAAAAGAAGTGATTCATGACACCAAAGCAAACAGAATGTGGCAGCTTTTATGGAAGTCTGTCATTTATTAACAATTTCTTTTGGTTATCACTAGAGAAAGAAACAAATTATCCAGAAGGCTGAAAGTGCAAACAATCTTATACAGTTAATTAAGGGGAGACTATGAATCTAAGAAAATGTGTTCAGTGATAGACCCTTTCAGAGCATACTCTCCTATCAGCACAAAGCCAGCCTCTCTATTTAGGTTTTCTAAAACATAAACACACTTTTTTGTTAATTTACATTGTAAAGGCAACACTTTTTAAAAGCTTAAATGAATGATTTAATTATTTTAGTGTTTTACACAGATTTTAAATAGTCCTTTTTTTGTGATCCCTTTGCATTTCTTTACTATAAATGCTATAAAAATCTGAATGTCCAACATCTGTCAAATGAGGTAATGGATAAATGTTGTTTCTTTGGCATATTGAAGTTGAACCCCAAAATGCTAGAGGAACCTCAATGGGTTCCAGGAAGTGTAACATCCAGGAACAAAGCCCTGAAAACATTTTGCATACATAAATTATTTGAAATGATGTCAATGAACTGGAGAAATAAAACTACAAGTTACTTATACTTTTATATTACAAATTAGTTGGCAAACTAATGGTGCTATAATTTCCCACTTACAAGTAAGTGGTTTAGTCTCGAAAGCAAATGAAACGGCTCCCTTATGCTTTTATTTAACCTTATTTTCTTTTACTTTAAGAAAAAGCCCCAAATCAATGCAGCTTTTATTGCCTCTTTAAAATATCACAAGGAAGGCTGAAAAATCAGAAAAATCATGTGGCATCTTGCTGTTTCTGTAGCTGAACGACTTAGATCTTATTCATCAGCGTGCTGGACTGTTCCTTTTTCAGAAACATAGATGCCATCCCCAAATTTTCCAATACCCTTGTTTTTAGCTGTTGCGGCTTGCTGAGTCAAAGCAGCTGAGTTTGATACAAATTCAACATCATTTCCTTCAAGAATTAACTCATCTTTCCGGGTTTGAGATACTGAACAAGCAACACCCGGCCTCACCCAACCCTGTGGATGTATTTTTCACCCAAGAAATTTCAGATTTCAACAGGAGAAGGCTTCTCCTGAATAACATTGAAGGGGAAATGAGCATACACAGACCTCATCTTATAACAGAAGCCCAGCGTAACGCCCTTGACCACGTTCTGCACGTGACTACAGATAGTACAAATGGTAGCCAGTTCATTTCTATTTCCCCACCATTTGTCAACTCAGAGCCTCTTCTTTTTCCTTCCAAGAGACTGAGTTCCATATTTATGTGACTGAAGTCCTTCCGTACAGTTCCTCCGGGGACCTTCACTGTACCGGTGCATCTCTTCAGAATGATGTCAACATTCTCTGTGCTGTCGACGGTCTAATTACTGACAATGGTCTTCATTCTCACAGTAGATGCAGCAAAGAGTTCTTACGATTTAATTTTAAAGTCAAACTGAGGTTTAATGGGATTTCCTGGGACGCCCGGGTGGCTCAGTCAGTGAAGCGTCCGACTTCGGCTCAGGTCATGCATGATCCTGTGGTCCATGAGTTCAAGCCCCGCGTGGGGCTCTGTGCTGACAGCTCAGAGTCTGGAGCCTGCTTTGCATTCTGTGTCCCAGCCTGTCTCTGCCTATCCCCCACTCGTGTTCTGTCTAGCTCCCTCAAAAATAAATAAGTGTGAAAAAAAATGTTTTTAAAAGGATTTCCCGATATGGTAGAACGCAAGGATAGTTCACCTTTCACTGCTTTTTTTCCCCAAGAGCTTCATCATCTTAGTGTATTTCTTACATCTAAACTTAAAAGTCAAGGTGGAGGCAACCCAAGTGTCCAACAATAAATGAAGGTGGTGCTTATATATAAAATGGCATTATTACTTAGTCTTAAGAAGGAAGGAAATCCTAAAAAACCTAATAAAAGAAATTCTGACATGTGATTTGAATGAATGAATCTTGAAGACATTATGCTAAGAGAAGCAAGCCAGTCACAAAGGGACAAATACTGTATGATTCCATCTACATGAGGTTCTTAGGAGAGTCAAAATATATATATAGACACAGACAGCGGAATGGGTACCAGGGGACAGGGAGAATGGGTATTTATTATTTAATGAGTACACAGTTTCAGTTTGAGAAGATGAAAAACTACTGGAGATGGCTGGTAGTGACAAGCTGTGCAACTATGTGAATGGACTTATTGTTACAGAAATACACACTTAAAAATATTTAAAACGGTCAATTCTCTATGTCCTGTATGACACTAAAAAATGATATAGCCTGACATACTAAAATAGAGCAAGCAAAAAATCCACATGATTGTCTCAACAGATGAAGAAAAATATTTGACAAAAGTCAACATCCTCTCAGCAAACTAAAAATAGGCAAGCAAGCCAAGGGGTCAGTTTGTAAAATCAGGTATGCTCACACCATGGTTCTTACAAGAGTCTCCCAACTGCTTCCAATATAATCTACCAGCCTGTGCCAGAATGATCTTGAAACGCAATCAGATCATGTCCCTCTTCTGCCCTTAGCAACCACCTCCGGTAGGAACCTAAAGCAGGAGGGTGTTAGGACAGACGTCCTGTGTCCCGCACAGGAACCCCTCCAGCAACCGTATCCCACCTATCATTTCTTCAGCTTCAATTCTCACTCTGCCCACTGTCACACCCCACCTCATCCACGCCACAGAAACCAGTCATGTTTCACATCACTCTGCCTCAGCTCTAGCAGCTTCCGATTTTTCCCCATCCCTCAGTTATGTGATAAAAATCTCCCCTTTGAAATCTTTCTAAACTCCTCGACACTCAGAGTAGGCATCAGTTATTCCTGTTAAGCTTTCAAATGTTCTTTATATGAGTGTCTATCATAGTGTGTAGAGTATCTTAATGCATTTAGGATTCTATATGTTGATTTTCTTATTCTCTAAAACTCATGTTCCTGGAAGAAAGTGATTAAAGCATGCTATCTATGCATGGTGCTGAGAATACAGAAGACAATAAGTGTTTGATAGTTGAATAAATAAATACACTAGAATAGGGGTTTTCACATGGGCTTTGCAAAACCTCTGCCTTACAAGTTAGTCAACAAATTGGGTTCCGTGGCCAATGAAATGTGAGAAATGCTGCATTCTATAACCTCTTCTTAGAGATCCACAGTGCACATCTGAGTGCCGAAGATTCCAAGAAGTATTTTTTGCAAACAAAAATCTGTCTCCTTACGTGTATCACATTCCAGACCTCTAAACTTGTAGCCCATTTACACTCCTATGAACATCCCACAGAACTAGTATTCAAAGTAACATGCTTTCCTTCCAGGGGTGTCTGGGCGGCTCACTCATTTAAGCATTGTACTTCGGCTCAGGTCATGATTCCAGGGTTCATGAGTTTGAGCCCCGCATTGTGGGTTCTCTGCTGTCCGTGTGGAGCCTGCTTCAGATCCTCTGTCTCCCTCTCTCTGTGCCCCTCCCTGCTAGCTCTCTCTCTCTCTCAAAAAAAAAAAAAAAAATTTAATGGGGGGCGGTGCGCCTGGGTGGCTCAGTCAGTTAAGTGTCCAACCCTTGATTTCAGCTCAGGTCATGATTTCACAGTTTGTTAATTTGAGCCCCGTGTGGGGCTCCATGCTGATAGTTCGGAGCCTCCTTGGGATTCTCTCTCTCTGCCTCTCTCTCTCAACTCAAAATAAATAAGTAATAAAAATTAAAATAAAATAAAATTAAAAAAACATAAAAAAAAAAAACCAAAGTAACATGCTTTCAGAAACCCTGTATTACCAGATGAAATATTTCTCACACGTTTAGATACCCGTAATATCTGTCTCATAATTAACACATTAATAAGAAGCTCTGTAGCTTAAGTTCTATGTTACTCTACCAAATACAATGTATAAGAAATATTGTAACTATGGAGAAATTCTCTGCTATAACTCTCCATTTAGCTGCTGTTAGCAGTACCTGGCTGCCACCGAATGGAACAACATCCTGGAGACAGAGACTGGAATCCCGCTCAGGAAGTAAGCGCTGTTTGGCTTCTCCACCAAGTCTCAGATTTAACAAGGAAACAATACTCCTCCGTAAGATACCAATGCAGAGGAAACTGCCTGGTCCCATGACAGAAGAACATCACCTCTGATGTGGAGCTAAACAGAGTGTCTCGGGCCACGACTGGGCATCCAGAGCAACTAATTTATGATCCTATTTATCAGCACCAAGCGCTAGGGACAGAGCTGAGTCATCAACTCAAAAGCCTGTGCTCTGCCTGCATACGGTTTTAGCTACTGTAATTGGGACCGCATGTCTACAGGAAATCTTCTTTGTCCGATTCAGAAAGTTTTATGACTGTTCACCAAATGCAACCCTTTATGGGTAAAAGAGGACGCGAAAACCCTGCCACCTGGGAAGAAATACTGAATAACTTGCATTTATAGTTCGGTGCTGGCACACCTGGCTGTCTTTTTAGTCTTTATTTCAGTGAATGAGAGAAATTAAACACAAACTGACTTATGCATAACTGGTAACATTCAAAGAAACTAATAATTTACTTTTTCAAAGAATTTGAAATTCCAAATTGCTGACTTTTCATTTTCTAAGAATTCCTTTTCTGATTTGCTGTTTCATACACAAACAGTTCGTATATCTGTTCTTGAAAGTAAATGATGCTCGTGAATACTCTTAAATAATTAAGAGAGTGAGGGATTTAGGCTAGTCTGAAGTAAACAAACCTATTAACCATTTCAGGAAAAATAAAGAGTACATAAAAAGAGAAACCATAAAAACTATAGGAAAATTTGTAACACCTTTTTTATCACCTACAGCCAACAATGCTGAAACCATGTTTGATATTTCATCTTTGGCAAGAGGGTTGAAGAGGCAAGATATATGTGGAAAGGAAGGGACTTACCTAGGCTAGAATTGCCTTTTGCTATAGTAATAGTCCTCTCAAAAGATTCATTGGTTATATTTTGGAGCATGACGCACTCAGCAGTTGAGGTCAGGGAGTTCTGCTGAATTAAGAACTCGGAGCCCTGACAGGAAAAAAATAAATAAAAAATAAGTCACATGGAAAGGAAAACAAGACTTTGGAGTATGATTTCAACATCACCCATATTCTCTAACTGGTTGCGCTTTCTTCAGCAGGAAGCTATAACCAAAACAAGTTCATAGGTTGGATTCTGAAAATCTCAGCGTCAAGAGAGCACTTGCTCCAAATGCAGAGACCAGCCTGAATCCTCGACCATGTCACTGCTTCCAACCTCATCATAATATACGATACATATCTTTACAACGTTACCTTCCCAGCTGAATCAGGAAGCACAGAAGTAAGCTCTGCACTGGATGTCATTTCAGTTGGCAGGTGAGATTCAGTCCATGCTCTCGAGTTCTCACATTCGTATTGCTGTTCAATAGCATTTGCAGGTGTATAATCATTTACGGTAAAGCCAGAGACAGGTCCCATGGTCAAGTCCACTGAAGGTGGACTCTCATCCTGTCTTTGCAGGAGATTCTGGGTGTACAGTTCCTCCAAGGACATGTGCACATCAAGTACTGGATCTGAAGAATTTTCAGTAACATCCTGATGATGAAAGAACAAAAGATAAAAAATCATGGCCAGAGACATCAATGTATTTTTGTAAGACCATTTCTTAATGAATAACTATCTGGTAGAAAACAAAACACAATTATTCATTACCCAAAAAGTACTAGCAAACATACAAATTCTTCACTTAGCTAACATTCTGTAGATGTTTATTTTTATAATGTTTTTGAATACATTTCCCACAAATCATAGATGTTATGTTCAACTGAGTTATTCTTGTATACTGTACACGAGATCACTGAAATACAATATTATATTCTATTTACAAATAAAATTATTTTTAGTTCAATCCACACAGGAAGGCAAGTAACTTGCATTTTCAAATCCTATTTAAACAACAGTTCATTTTCAATCAGTACGAAGTTCCTATTTAATATCAAGAGAATATTGATTCTGATTTACAAGAATCTCCATGAAAAAACTATTTTGATAGTCACTTGTAGGTATTTATGGAGAACAGAAAGCTATGTTATTCAAATTATTATAGGGAAAATTTTCATAAATATTCTGCAAGATATACACAGGAAATATTAAGAAGGTATATAATAAGGTATAGGTTCTAAAGTAGGCTCTCTTATTAACAATCTATATACATCACCGCAGAACCTCTCTTGGTTTTATACTTTACTTAATTTCTAAAATTCCCTGAAACTTTAAAATTCGGTACTTCGACATAAATGCAGGCATGTACTTACAACAGACATACGGTATCACTTGTGTGCTTTGGGCAAGCCGTTGCTACACGAACTACTAGTGAACAAACATCAATTTTCCCTACAATCCTCATATTAATATTTTTAAAGTATAAGAGTAGCATATGAATACATTATCATCAGCAAAGATTCAAGCCGTGCAGATATATACGTGTGTGCTTACAGAGTACAATCTGAAAGCTTTTCCTTATGGCTCCTACTCCCATTATTTTCCCTGGTAGAAATGGCTGGAGTCAGTTGGATGTCTGTCAGAAGTTTCTATTTATTTGCATAATAAACAGATACACACACACGTGCATACTCACACTTACTACATGCACTTGTACATTTTTAAAACCTCACTGAAACCATTAGTTAAATAGAATGTTTTCACTTTCTTTATTGAAGTACCTAATATCTGGGCAGGAAGAGATTTCCATGTCCGTAAATAAAAATCGACTTCGATCTTGTGACCACAAAACTATTCCTAAGTATGAAAGGCACTGGAGCACAGACTCTGGAGCACAGGCCCAGATGCTCACTGAATCACTAGTTATACTCTGTGTCGTGGTCCCCTCATCTATTAATTGGGGAAAATAAAAGGACATATTTCAGGACTGTTGGGAGGACAGAGAGAGTTAATATCACAAAGTACTGGGACACCTGGGTGGCTCAGTTGGTTGGGTTAAGCATCTGTCTCCCAGTCAGGTCACGATCTCGCGGTTTGTGAGTTCAAGCCCTGCGTTGGCTCTGTGCTGACAGGTCGGAGCCTGGAGTCTGCTTCAGACTGTGTGTCTCCCTCTCGCTCTCTGCCCCTCCCCCACTTGTGCTCTCTCTCTTACTCTCTCTCTCTCTCTCTCTCAAAAATAAACATTAAAAAAATTTAAAATAATACTATAAAGTACTAATAAGATATCTGACTTAAGAGAAAATGCCCAATAATTATTAGCCATTGCTGTTATCTTTATTACACATCTTTGTGCATATGAGAAAATTTATTTAGTATAAACTAGAATTATGGGCCGAATAACATGCACACTTAGATGCTGGTATATACTGCCAAAGAGTCTTCCAATTTTTGCTCACAAAAATATGGGAATACCTATTAACTGACCTTGCCAACCCTAAATTAGTTTGCTAATTTGAGCTAAAGAAATATATTCTAAATAAATATAAAATTTAGAGTTTACTATGCATGTCCCTGACAATTAGTGAGAACGTGACAATTGTATATCTCCTGTCAATACTCCCTTCATATATTTAATCCAACTTTTCATAAGTTTCATCAGGGTTTCCACTTGTTCCTGTCATTGATACACTGTATATGAAAAGTCTGTGATATATACCACAAATATTTCTGAGTCTTTACTTATCTTCTCAGCCTGTACATGTTATATGGATATACATGCAGAAATTAAATTCTTTATGTAATCAAGAATTCTTTATGGAAAGAAATTCTTTTTTTTTTTATTAAAAAAAATTTTTTTTAACGTTTATTTATTCTTGAGACAGACAGAGACAGAGCATGAACGGGGGAGGGGCAGAGAGAGAGAGAGGGAGACACAGAATCGGAAGCAGGCTCCAGGCTCTGAGCCATCAGCCCAGAGCCCGACACGGGGCTCGAACTCACGGACCGCGAGATCGTGACCTGAGCTGAAGTCGGAGGCTTAACCGACTGAGCCACCCAGGCGCCCCTTTATGGAAAGAAATTCTTGATGCAATCAAAGTGTCAAATTATTTTTGTGCTTCTGGGTTTCGTAAGTTGCTTAATAAATCCTTCCACACAAAGTAAATGAAATGCTTTCTAGTATTTTTCTTATTTATAAATGCTTTCTTTTCAGATTCAGTTTTAATCCTTCTAGAATTGATTTCAGGGTGTGGCAAGAGGTATGGGTCCCTTTCTGTTTTTCATAAAAGGGTAATCAAGTTTTCCAATACAGTCCATTACATTCCTCTTCTTCAGTGTAAGTTATCATCTCTCTGGAATTATCAAATATTCTTGGTACAAAGAACTGAGGCAAGTGGGAGCATCACACAAGCAAGTAACACCTTTAGACTCTTCGGGAACAATGACAGGAAACCATCATCCTCCACACAGTTGGAGTCTAACCAATAACCTGTTGGCCCATTCACCCAACTTTGGTGATTTTGTTCTAATGAAAAACAACAATGCACTTACTACAGAATTAGCTTCTGTATTACTATATTAATTATAATATTTAGCAGTAAATCATCTTCCTCAGGCCTCAAATAAAGGTTACAATTAAAAACCACTTTTCATCACAAAAAGAGGTCAAGCCACCCTTGTTAGCTGGGGTTTACTATAAATCGTGTAACAGAAATTTCCATGCATTATTCATAAAGGAGTTAACACAGACACACAGAAAAGAAAGAGCTAATCAACACAGTAGACAACATACGCCTACTTCAGAAACGTTTCTGGTTGCTGAACAACCAACTGAGTTTTATTTTTAAAAAGTCTTATGGATCTAAAAGAAAAGCAGCTCTTCCCCTGTAAGATGTTCAAAAATAATTCTATAATTTCCCAGTGCAACTTGGTAGCTAAACCGAAGTCTTGCAAAAAACCTGCATTAATATGTGCCTCTACTTGATACGGCCTTGTTCTCAGGGAAACAAAATGAGAGGTTAAATAAAAATGTCAAGGACACTTGTAAACCGCCGTTTAAAGGTGATGAATAAGTGAGGGTAATACCTGGGCACATTATTTACTCAGATGATTTATTTATATAGACTAAGTAAATACTCAAACATTTACTGGACACAACCTAATATTCTCAATGAGCACTCTACCACAAAAGCCTTTTCATAGTCTTTTCATGTGGGAAAATATACTACAAGCACAGCTGCCCCAACTTACCATCATTCTCCCACCCTTTCTGAGATAAGGTATAGTGCTTCCTTTATTGTTTGTACACTGACCCGACTGAGCAAAAGAAGCGACTGGTTTTATACCTTGAGAGCCTGTCGGTTTGTCACTAAGACTTCCACAATCACTCTCAGCATTCTGACTGGAGTGCTTTAATTAGTTTTTCATACTAACCCCTGCTCCAAAGAAAGAAACAAACATTTTAAACATGGGTGTGAAGGCAGCAACATTTAATACTACAGAATGACTCTAAATGGAGATCTATAGGAATAGGTAGATTTTTATTTTTTGTTAATTGTTTTTTTTTTTTTTTGAGAGAGAGAGCACAAGCAGGGAAGAGGGGCAAAGGGACACATGCAGAGAGAGAAAGAGAGAGAAAGAGAGAAACAGACAAGGAGAGAGAGAGAGAGAGAGAGAGAGAGAGAGAGAGAGAGAGAGAGAGAGAGAGAAGCCCAAGCAGGCTCCACACTCAGCACGGAGCCCAACAGGGGCTTGATCTCGGGACCTACTGTGGGATCGTGATCTGAGCCAAAATCAAGAGTCAGATGCTCAACTGACTGAGCCACCCAGCTGCCTCAGATTTTACTTTATGTTTTTAAATCATAGAATCCATTAGCTGTGTTTTATGTGCATGGTGCAAGAAGGGGCTTCTCTCTGGACAAACACCGAGTTTCCCTTGCACTAGAATCAACAGCATTTCCTAGTGGGACCAATATGAAGAATGAAGGGCATGCACAAAACTGGTAATCATTTCATCCCTGAGGTGAGAGCCAGAGTGGATGTAAAACAAAGGGCGGGGCATGGGAATGTGGATAAGGAGTAGAAAGGAAGACTCCTTTCTATATAAGTATTCTATAAGTATATGTAAGTACGTATGTATTCTTATATAAGTATTTGATCTTTATTGGGTGTATTTAAAAATCCAAAACAGGAAAAAATAAATGAAAGCATCCTCTTCCCAAAACCATGTTGAGCTTTTAAACAAAAGTCTACAAGCACTTAAGTTTGTAAAACAATTATTTCTGCATTTTGTTATGTCTGTGAAGGTGACAAGGAAAAGGGGATAAAAAGAAAAAAAAAATCAAACCTATAACAATGAGAAAATCCACTGGGTTCTGGCCACTCAAATTCACACTTCAATGACCTTCCTCTGTTAGTCCAGATGCCATAGAAGTAGCTGGACAGTATTTTTCAGATTCCTGAGTAATGGTTATTTTCCTTGAACTGTTACATGATAATCAAATTAAGCAAACACCACTCCTTCAAAAATAAAAATCAGAATGGGCTCCCAGATGGGAGAATTTGGGGCAAAGGAGCTCCAAGGTGTGCCTCCAGGCCTTGGTATCCAAGCTGCTGGCCAGGCCCACACAATGCTTGTAGGAGTCAGGGCTTCCCCTAAGAGGACTCCCCGCTCTGGATGATTAGTTCTTACAGCTTCTGGTAGTATACATGACCACGGTCAAAGACTTCTCTTTCATCAAGGTAAGAGGAAAGGTGAAACTATTTGTGCATTTCCAACCACCAAGATTATTACATAGCTAACAAAGTAAAGTCAAAACTGTGAGCAATCACTGAGAAAAATGTGAGAAAATGTGAGAAAAATGGCCAGTTCTAAATTCCATGTCAAATTGCCATGTTGTCTTTTTTTTTTTTTTTTTAACGTTTATTTATTTTTGAGACAGAGAGAGACAGTATGAACGAGGGAGGGTCAGAGAGAGAGAGGGACACAGAATCTGAAACAGGCTCCAGGCTCTGAGCTGTCAGCACAGAGCCCGACGTGGGGCTCGAACTCACGAACCGCAAGATGATGACCTGAGCCGAAGTCGGATGCTTAACCGACTGAGCCACCCAGGCGCCCCAACCATGCTGTCTTTTTAAAATAAATTTAGTGCAAAGAAACAGGAAGATGGATGCATCATCTGGTTTTTTATTTATGTACAATTTTCTAGTAAATACCTTGGTACTATGAAGATGCCATAAAACAAAAACAAAAATAAAAAACAATGCTGCAGTGATTTACCACGATGCAGAAACAGTCCTACTTGCTAAGAAAAACTGAAAGCACACAGGAGTTTCTCAATGTGTTTTAAAACACCCTAATTAATGTCTTCTTTGTTGTTTTGTAGTTTAAATATTTCAGTTGATAGGCCAGCTTGCCAAAATTTGCTTCAACAAAAGAGTAAACTGCTTAGGGAGAAAAAAAAAAAAAAAAGGAGGCAAATAGACTTCAGTAAGCCAATATGGTGTGCTGCATACAGCCAGCATTTGCCCTGTAAAATATATGCTTCTCAGTATGCAGATTGTGTAATCCCTTTAAGTAACAATTACTAAGTTAAACAATGCAATCTGTCCCGCTGGCAAGAAGAAGTGTGCTATGCTGTGGATTAGGAGAGTCCATTAGGAGATGAACTCAGCTTCCAGCCCTGAGGCCAGTAAAGACTGAACACGTTCCAGACAGGACGTGGTCACACAGACCGTCTCAGGTGTGTGCTCCATTCAAGATTATACCTTGCAAACCAATTCAAGGAGATTTCCCAGCATCATTTGCAAGGGTAACAGGTGCACCTTGAACGTGAAAGAAAATGCTTTGAAAATGTTCTGGCCAAAAAATTACTTGTTAATCAGGAAAGGAGGAAAAGTGTGCTAGACTCACGGAAATTCTGCTCTCCATCTTGTTTAAAAATACAGATCTCCTTCCCACTGAATTTATGTGGAAGACAGATGTTTCCTATATTTAAGTAAGTTATTGTCCAGTCTTTTTATCTTCGTTTTTAATGTTTATTTATAGTACATTTCCAACATAGAAGAATAAGGAAAATATATCCATATATGAACTCTTGGCCCGGATTTAACCGATGTTAACATTTTGCCATATTTTCTTCAATCTCTCTTTCCTCTTAAAAGGATATAATTCATTACAGATACAGCTGAATTCCTACGCTTCCTTCTTTCTCAAAGAATAAATTGTTTCCTGAAGTTAAAAAATGTCATTTCCCACACACACTCACACACAATCCTCATAAAATACACTGTATTGTTTTGTCTACCGGTTTCTAGAAAATATTTTTAAAAACCCAACGAATCAATAGAAAGATAGGCAACACAATATAAAAATTGTCAAAAGATATTAAGAGGCCATGGATAGGAGTGAAAACCAAATGGCCAATATATGAAATGGTGTTCAACCCCACTAGAAATCAGAACTCCAAATCCAAATAGTAAGATACCATTTCACATCCAGATGATTGGACAGGTTTTAAAATATTACTTATTAAACCTTATAAAGTACCTCACCAAGAAAATGAATGGAGTTGGGGCACTCATGCCAATACTCTATTTCTAAAATATACTTGGCACACATATGTCAAATAATAACTAAATTCTTCATCCAGTGACGTTTAAACATACTTTGCCATTCACTGTGATTTCTACATAAAGTATTTTTGGCATCATTTTACATAAAAACATATAACAGCATTAAATTTAACTTGCTGGTAAACATTAATGCAAGAAACATTTACCATCCAACTCTGCATGAAAATCAATTTTAAAACCATTAAGAAAATAAAGTTATACTTGTGATTTTTCTAAAGTAGACACAGCTAAAAACACAATTTGAGAAATACATTGACTTTTTTCTTTCTAACATGCAAATCCTAATCAAAGCTTTGAATCCTTGGGTCTATCATTCTGTAAAACTGAACAATTTAGGTAGTACTTAGGAGTCTAGTAAAAGATGCTCAATCAGCACTACCTGAATGAAACTGCGCTTTAGTCTGAATGAATCCATGACCGGAGAAACACAGTGCCTCTAACATGCTACTCCCACAATTCCCCATAAACACTGACCTCTGGAAAATGACACAGAAGGCTCTCCCATAAATAAAATGACAATCTCTTTGTACCTTGGGAGGAGAAGATGGAAGGGAGGGACCATAGTTCAGGCCATCGCTACAAGCACTTCCATGAAGAGATAAAATAGAGGCTTGAGTGGAGTAGATACTGTCATTATCAGGAGAGTACTGAGACTCAAATGTAGATTCATCTGCTAAGTCAGCCTCATTTGTGTCCACCTAGGAACAAAAATGATAGTATCGGTTGGAAATTCTGTTCTGTTACATATACGACAAGTCTCTACTTGAGACTAAAAAGCATCCCGGCATTCATTCTATCTCCTACATGACCCCTTCACACTCTACGACACATCAGAGACTGACTAACGCAAGAGAGTAAGGACAAATCAGGGCTGGCATCAGTTATTTATTCCAACAATAAAAGGGCAAAGGTAACAATTAACAAATGGCCTGGATCAATTCTAAGTTTAAAAAGTTCCATAAATTAAGGAAAATATTTACTTTTTCCAGTCACACTATTTTAAAAAATACCTGCCCGACTCCTAGAACTGTCTAATAAAATGAATGAGGTCAACACCTTCCCTATTCAACTAACATAAACTCAACAAGTTTATTAGATTTTATTAAATTTATTAAAGTTTATTAGATTTTATTTATGTAAGTTGAATTAAATTTCAGCAAGGCATCCAGGCAAACATCTATTTAGAAAACTCACTAAAACAATATATTTTAAATTATTTTTAACTAGATTTTAAAACCATTCAAATTGCAAACTCAGAACCTGATGGTGATCATCAGAAACCAGAAAGAGTATCTGTGGTTTCAAGCTGAAATTATACTAACAAGGGGCCTGATTATGGCTGTGGGGAAGCTATAAAGTTATAAACTCCTATTGTTGGAAAACTCATAGAAAGTAGAGAATTTGACTGTATATTAACTCCTGTTATATTGGGGCACCTGGGTGGCTCAGTTGTTTAAGCATCCGACTCTTGAATTTTGGGTCAGGTCATGATTTCAGGGTTCGTGGCACTGAGCCCCACGTCAGACTCTGTGCTGACAGTGCAGAGCCTGCTTGGGATTCTCTCTCTCTCTCTCTCTCTCTCTCTCTCTCTCTCTCTTTCTCTGTCCCTTCCTTGCTTGTGTTCTTTCTCAAAATAAACTTAAAAAACAAAACAAAACAAAAAACCCCAACTCCTATTAATATCTTCTGTAGCAGAACGAAGTGAAACAATCAACTCATGATGAGTCTGAAGCTCCATTTACAATTCACTTACAGTTACACCTTAGAATACATAGAACTAACATAAATACTACTCTTCTCCAATATTACCAGTATTTTCTGTCTTGATGGCAAAATCCCTGGTGTTCTACTTCTTTGTGATTTCAACTTACATGTGTTTTGCCAAGAGAAGAATTATAACATTATACCAGGTCACATTCTTACAAAAACATGGTAAGAACACAGGCCATTTCCAAGTGACCCTCTTTCTAATAATACATTTTAAATATATGTTCAAAATTCATTAGTTAACTGCTTTGTTGAGTTTTACTCTTCACAAATACACATCATATAGAACAATCTAGATAATAAATAACACTGCTATCTAGATAGATGGTATTAACTAAGCTTTGTGCAATGGATTATTAATATTGTAATGTGATACTGTTGCATTTAATATACACCAAAACTTTCCAAAAGGCAATTTTAGGAGCTGGTTAATATAAAAATATTAACAAGGAGAACTGTCTCCCCAGAATTAGAATTATCAAAATCAAATAATTCATACTTTGTTTTAAAGCAAGATACGCACAATTGGTTATAAGTACATAATGGAGAATGTCATGGGTTTTAAACCTCGCTCTAGTCTGATGCCCTGAAACAAGAATTTAAAAAGTTGGGCATATTCCTTTGTAGTCACACAGGGCAATGTCTGCCCAAAAGAAAAGTTAGGTCAGGAACCTGGCTTTAATAGAAGTAATGCAATAGGATGCACAATCTGTTATATTTATGTTGTATAAATGCCACATGTTTATTTGTGTCTAGTATTTACCTTTATATTTTAATTATTGCTATAGTATTGTCTCCTCTACCAGACTGTAAAGTTCTTAGGAGCAAGGTTCATGTGTTTATTCGTCAAAGTGACCTCCAGTGGTCCACAAATACATTTACTCCAACAAATAATTTTTACATAGATCAAGTAAAAATAAAATTTTAATTAAAAATTTTCTAGCAAATCAGTGATGTTTACATTCTGTAATTTGAGAAAACATGGATTTTGACTATTTTGGAAACTTTTGTGTTCTTAATAACTGCATCAATTGATATATTTTCACATTATTTAAATATCAAGTGGAAAAAATACACTTGTTAATAACCTTGTTAACAGGTAGCCAAAACACCTGATTAATGACTGAATACTAAAAACAGTTACATAAATGCCTAGAAATGGCCCAAGTATGAAATTAAAACAATCGGGTGTTTCAACAACTTTTGGTATGACGTGAAGATTAATTCTACCAGTTGTCAGAATGCATTGCCAACTGAATTTCCTCCCCAAATCCAACAAATAGTTTTCACACATGATTTCTGAACTATGAGAACCACTGCAGTTGAAATTAAAGTGTTTACTTTTCCAAAACATAACGAATAATGAGTAGAGTAAGGTTTTAGACTATTTTGAAAGGCAAAATAGAAGACTCATAAGATTTCGGAAAGAAAGCTTGATAAGTTGTGGCCACTAACCAGAGCCAAGTCAGCCCTGAAGAGGGCTTTGTCAGCCAACCCTTCCTCCTTGCAGGAGTGTGGCGAGTAGAGAAAGGAATCTTCCTTAGCAGAAACATAACCTTCTTCTGGTGAAAGCTGCAGGGAGAATGAGGCTCAGTGTTTGAGGATGAGGATGGGAGAGAACAGCAAGGAGGAAAGAAGGAAAGCAGGGGAGGGGGTAGGAGAAGAACAGTCAGAAGAGAAGAGGAAAAAGAACGGGAAAGTTTTCAAGTGATAAATATTCATATTTAATGTTTTGATTTGTGAAATACAACAAGGATATTTCTTCTAATACCAACACATCAACTGTTAAGTGAGAATCCCTTCTAACTTTTTCATTCTTCTTATAAAAGATCACCCAAATCAATAATTTTTTATATTATAGTAATCTTCTGGCCATTTTTATCTGCCAAATATTCTGGCTACACAATGACTTCTTAATATAAAAATAAGTAAGGCACTTTTTAGGTGTTAAGATATAAAGGAAGCTGCGTGAAAAAAAAAGAACATTAAAAAGAAGGATCAACCTCTAGCTGTCATCCTTTACTAGAACATGATTATAAAGCATGTGATTTACTTGACAAGGAATGTGAGTGAACTCTACAGTGAAGCCTCTCAATTGAGCATGGTTTAAAAAAACACACAAAAATTCTCTCTGTAAACAATCTGCTTATATTATAGACCCAATATAAGGATATTGTAACTGATCACACTAACAGAAAACCTAACATTTTTATTTCAATCTCAAATAAAATAGGCTAAAATCTTCAGATTGCCTTGCCCACATCACCCTGTATTAATAACATAGGCAGAACTTGCCTCCTTTTCTCTGTTTTCATAAATATAGTTTCATAGGCTACCAAAGTTCACTTTGTAATACAAAGTGAGGCATGAAAAATTTAATTAACATTGCAAATATATTAATAAAGCTTACTATTTGAACAAACGCTTTCATAAAGTCAGCAAATTGTTATTTGATGTTTAGGCAAATACACCTCTGTGTTTGTGTTTTAAGAAAGGTGTATTTGCCCTTTCACTTAAAATAGATTTATACACTGAAAAAGCCCTCCAAATATTGAGAATGTCTCTAATATTTATTTGCAATTCAGTGATAAGTGTAATCATTATACCTAATAAACATACTGATGTTATGTAGCATGAACTGATTAGTTGTTTTTAATACTGTACTAATTAATAACAGGAGGGCTATTCCCTCCCAGGAGGAGAGCCAGAAGCTGATGAACCTACTGTGAAAAGTTCAATTTCTTGCTCTGCAGTAATTAGACAAGAAATGTGTTGACAGAATGCAGGACCTTAAACCACACTGACAGAGATTCTACTTCATTTCACTATAATTAAAGATTCCACTGTCAGTTGTTAATGCTATTAATTTCTCTAATACCCCACTACATTGGTATAGATGTTTTAAGGCATATTTCTTCGAAAATACTCATTTGATACTCATCGTGACCTTATTACCCAATAAAAAAAAAAATCAAAAGTGAACTACAAAACTATAATTTTAAAGTTACAAATTTATTTCTGAATTGTCAGTTTTCTTCACTTTTTAAAAAAATATTACTCAAAACTAAATCTTTATACTCATAGAGCCAATAACCATCTTGGTCAAAATTACCAAATGTCGTGATTCATTCACGAGAACACCTTCCGAAGCTAACAGTAGGCCTGAAAGCCATTTTGTTTACAAATTTTAAAAAATCAGTAAAACATGAATTCTTACAGGTAAAGGCTTGGCTACTCCAATTCTCACAGTTCCTGATGGTGCACCCTTCAGCGCCTGCACAGCTTCCTCAAGACTGCTGTTTTCCAAGTTAACATCATTGACAAACATGAGTCGATCTCCAGGAAGAAGTCGACCATCCTTTTCGGCAATGCCCCCAGGCACCAAAGAACGAATTACAATCACAGTGCTTGCTGGATCAATGGGATCCTGACAAAATGAGGGGAAAAAAAAAAAATAAGGTAGTTCCTTTTTACATGGGGGGGGGTGGTGGTGGTGGTGTGGGAGTTTTTATAGATTGGTCACTCTGAATTGTAATGGATGGGTACTCATTTCAAATGTCTCAAAAAAGAATTTCAAGCACCACTTCTGAGGAATGAGTGGGGCAAAGGCTGTCTCCTTCTTACAGAGTACAGAAGGAGTTCCCCCTGAAGGACGGCATCCTCAAGTACCAAGCTGTTCCTGAGGAGACCTCATCACTGTACAGATCCCTTTAAACTTGTAATTTGAATTTTCGATAAGCTGCCCAATTTTATAACAGGTTTTTGAGGCCAGACATCAGATACAGGATTATTAACAGCGTTTGTTAAGTAGGATGCTACAGCTATGGAGTGTACTGAATGACAGTCAGGCCTGCCTTCTTGAAATGAAGACATCTAGAAAGAGTCCATACAGTAGTATGTGACGATGCAGTGTTCAGATACACAGCAACAAGGCTCTGCAATCAAGCCCCATGAAGAACACAACTCCCATGAGTCCTCAGAGATGGCTCTCAGGTTCAGTATTAATTAATGAGAAGCAACAGCTGTGCTCTCGCACCCGGCATAAGCATTTCCTCAGTTACTCAGCACAGAACACAATGTAGGGTAAGGGTGGAGGCCACACTTGACCAATGTAAGCTAATTCATAAATTTAGTCATTTAGTCAAATGACAGGAATCCATATCCAGTTAGAACTCAGTCATTCACTACAGACAAAAGAAATAAGTATTTAACACTTTCAGTCTTACCACTAAAGTATGAACTATCAATTATGAGCATGGGAATAAGAATAATTTAGACATACTCCCCAAATAACAACAACAACAAAAAAACTATTTCTAGGATATTCCTAAAATGTATTTGTAAGCTCTTCAAATTCTCAAGGCTGAAATCTAGAAGAGCTCAATGAATTCAATGTTAAAAGAACCCTTCATGATAAATGAATACTATATATCATCATTTGGAAAGATTTGCTAGAAACAAGGAAATGTCTTTGAAAACTAAAATATTAACTGATTTTTCTATTATCCACAATATACCTTTAGTATTGTATCATTTTTTTAAAAAACATTGTTAAAAACAGGATATATTTACCTGATAATCTAAGATGCTAAACCCAAGTCCTTTGTTTCCTTTCTCCAGCTCGATATGCTGAACATCAGCCTCCCACATGGCCAAAGGTCCTTGAACCTCCACCGCATTCTGACCCACGTCGGTCATCACCAGTGCAGGATCCTCTGTCTCCGAGGACCCGGTGAACTCGCCCAGATCTACATGCGGCTGCGTAACAGACCGGGCAGCTCTTATTTCAGAGGCACTAGTTTAGCAGACACATACCAACACTACAAGGGAAAGGGAGAGGCCCTGCATCTGTCCAGAATAAAACACCCACAAATAAGGGTAGCAACAGCTTACCATGAAACCTTTGCAAATTAAGGCAGTCATTACTGAAAGTTGTTACAGAGGAAGAAATACCTAACTTGGAACAGGCATTAAAAATGTATGGTTCAAAGATCACCTATAAAAATACACAATGGTTAGTTACATCTCAGCAGCAGGACTGTGGGCGGTTTTCACTTTTTTTCATCAAGTGTCTGAATCACCTCGACAGTCAGAAACAAAATGTAGATCTATTTTGATATTAAAGAAAAGGAATTCGTACGATAAATAACAACAATTGGAAAGGAAACGGCTATACGTAAAAGTTTTGTACTCTCGGCAAACAAAGGTTCTAAAATGTTGTGACTTGTGCATGTGATTATTTCATGAATAAATTAGCACACTACAGTAAGACAAGATGTGAAGTCAGACTGGCCTGGGCTTAAAGACGGGGTCTATGATTTCTTACTGTGTTGCCTTGAGCAATATTCTTAAGCTGGACTTCAGAGTTACCCACTTGATAAAAATTTTGTGGATTAGAGGAGGTAACATTTATAAAGCATTTGGCACAGAAATAGGAATACAGAATGTTAGCTTCTTTCAGTAAAAATATATTAAAGTGAACCTAAATTAATTCAATTTTGTTAATCTGTATGAACATAACAAATTCAGGAAAGGCATGTTTTTGATGATGAAATTCTAGTTGATATGCTACCTTTGCTGTTAATTACTGCATATGCTAGGACCATGGATGCAAATCTGCCTACCTGCTTTATTGTAATAATCCCCTTTATACCACATTAAAATGTATACAGATATGCACGGTGCCAGACTGGTGTCTCTACAATTCAGAATTATGTTCCTTATTTACCCTGTTCTACTCATATGAATATTACATTCTTCAAAGTTTTCAGATTTACTCCACTGTACCGATTCCTGCAGTCTGATGTAAATCAAATCCTAACATCATGTCTCATTATACCTTAAATGAGATTTGACTAGACTGCAGATTATACAAAATTCAAATTCAAATACCAAATGAAAGAAGAAAGGCTTAAAAACATTTTAGACGTCATTTAGGCTTCCCATTATTGATTCCGAGTGGTCTCAGATCTAATACCTTTTCTGCCAGTTCAATATCACATAAGTCCAGGCTATCCAATTCTGACTGGGGGGTGGGCGGTACAGTCCGTCGACAGCACACCATTGTCACTTCAATGGGCAATTCTTTCAAAATATTCACCACATCTTGGTGATTCTCCCCAAGCAAAGTTATACCATTCACCTGTGCAAAAAGAGAAGTTGCTCAAGAGGGAACATTTCATAACATGAATACTCCTTTGAAATCAATCTTTTATTAAATAAATGGGGATTTTACTCCAGTGATTACCATCGTTCTGCTGTGCTCGGAACTACAGTCACCTACATAGTTGACCTAAAACAACTCACATGCAATTTATAGTTGTGTCGGAAGATAATCACTATCTTCCACCCACATTTCATGTGCCAGTGTAGTAGCTGGGAAAGGGAGAAGTAATGATAAAAATACCCAGGGATGAAGGGATAAGGAGGGGATTATTTTACAAAGTGACATTTCATATCATTAAGCAATAAATTACAAGGGAAAACAGTACATACAGCGTGCCAGTATGCTTTTCAAAGCCGGGGGAAAGAATATATTCAAATTTTCTTAGTTATTCCTTAAACATATCTGGAAGACGGCATAGTACCAGATATAACAGTAGTTACTTAATAAAGGGTAATGAGAACTGGCTGGATTGTTCACTGCCCATCTTTACGTTTTTTGTGACTCTGAAACATGTACACGTATTATCTAGTCTAAAAAATGAAAAGATGTTTAACATTTTTAAAAAAGAAAGTGTTTATGGTTCTCTGGACTAAAACAAACCAAAAAATACCCAGCATGGAATTATGTGTGAAGATCAATGTACGTACAGATTTGAAATTTCTACTTTTGGTGGGTTTTTACTCGCATTATTTTTCTCAAGTACCCTTTGGAGGGGAAATTTACAATAAGAACTTACTTATTATGCATACTATTATTACACATTAAGCCCCCCTGCAGCCTTTTCAGAAGTTTACTTAAGGGGATAAAGGAATGGAATAGCTCTTTACTTCCAATAGCTCATCTCCACTGAAAAGCTTCCCACTGTGTCCAACAGGACCTTCTGGTAGAACAGATCGGATAAAGTGATGTCCCACTGTTGCTTCCAGACTTATCCCCAACCCACTGCTCTCACTGAACTTGATCACGTGGGCCACCTGAAAGAAGAAAATCATCATGAATCTAGCATTTTTTTCATTTGTTTTTTTTTTCCCTCATGTATATATTTTATGTTCACCCCAAAACAGTCAACTTTCTCACAAAAGCTTCAAAAATCTTATTGTAGAGCTGCAAAGCTTTGGAGCTTTGCCTCTGAAGGATTATTGATTATCTGTCAGCTCTAGGAACCAACACAAACCCCGAAGGAGGAGCCAGGTGCAAGCACCCAAGACACTCTGCAGTGCCTAGAGATGCTGGTAACAGATGGAGGGTCGTCTAAACTACCACAGATAAAATCAAATGCCTGAGCTCCAACAACAGTATAGAAAAGACACATACCTAGCATTTAAACTATGTCCTAGGGACCGGGCTGACCCATTGCACAGATTATCTCATATGCCTCTCATAAATAATTCCAATGTCTATCCTTGTTTCCCAAATTAGGAAAATGAGGTTCAGAGAGGGTCCTTTTCCCAGAGTCACACAGACAGCTCTAAAAGAATTTTGAATCTGAAGCAGTCTGAACCTGGAGCCCACACTCCTGACCTTATGCTGTGTCAACAACCAACAACGGTCTTTAAAAGTGAATCAAAGCTTGGGGCACCTGAGCGGCTCAGTTAGTTAAGCATCCGACTCCTGATTTCAGCTCAGGTCATATCTCGCAGTTCACGAGTTCGAGCCCCACGTGTGTGGCTCTGCACTGACAGTGCAGAACCTGCTTGGGATTCTCTCTCTCCCTTTCTCTCTGCTCCTCCCCCACTCTCTCTCTCCCTCAAAATAAATAAATAAACTTAAAAAAAAAGTGAACCAAAGCTTAAAATAGGAGAATGAACTTCCTATTTCCCACTATTACACTAAATAATGAAGAATGTTAGGAAATCACCCACTTTCACAACAAATCCAATCATTATAATATTAAAATCAGAAGGTATACCAATGATTATCTACTTCGGTCCCTTTATTGTACAGTTCAAGAAACTAAGGGATAGAGGGGCTGAGATTATTTTTTTTTTTAATTAAAGAGATTTTTTTTTAAATTAAAAAAGATCTCTTTCATATCTTGCTAATGTGTGCAGGGCTATTATCAGAAACTGCATCATCCAATTTTGAAATCTGCTGGATGAAATCCTTCTAACTCCTTAAAACCCAATTTAAATGTCACTTCCTCTGAGCAGCTCTCCAGGTCCCTCTCAGCTAATGTCCATCAATCCTTCTTTCTACTATACCACTCCTCTTATGACTACATTTATTCTGTATAATCACATAGCAAACAACTTAAAGTCAGATCTATGTCTTTGTTCAATGAAGGGCAATAAATAGCTTAGCTCTTGCTTACAGCATGCTTTGCCCTTGACACATAACTGGGAGTGCTACCAGATTACTGGACAATGCGCATGAAAGGCAGCCAAAAGTTCAAGGTCCTGTGAGCAAGTGGTTCCTTAAAAGGTTCCCTTCTCTATTCAATTACCCACGAAGAAGTGCAGTCTGGTTATTTGTCCCAGCCATGTTAATCCCAGCCCAAAGAAGGAATCTCCCAACTTTCTTTTCATGCCAAATTAACCACAGTTAAGCTGGACCTTATTGTATTCTTCCCTGACTTGATTAGAACAGAAGCTGGACTTCTTATTTGTTAACCATCTTGAGTTTAAAAAAAAAAAAAAAAGATCATTGTCACGAAGATTCAATGAAACACTAAGAACATCGCTTAGCACAAAGTGTTCAATAAATGCTAGTTACTATTATATGACATCTGTTCTTTGATCTCTTCTAATCTAGAGTTGTTTGAATATTATAAGCAATAGGAAAAATTCTACTTAACCTAGTATTTTATTTTTCCTTTTGAAAACCGTGAAATTTGCTGGTGTACATCTCAAGACTGATAATTTGGGTCACAATTGTTAAGTCTCTTTTCAGGACAGCAAATCATGATTGCTGTATGAGATATGCAAACTGTTAATAAACATAAAACATTCACTGTGGCATAAGTGGTATGAAAAGAGAATGCAGAATTAAGCCTCTTAAGGAAAATATATATGTAAAGGAATAGTGGGGAAAATCCTCTTACAATATTATATATGGATCATGGTGATTTTTTTTTACCTTTAAGTAAATTCTGTCATTCTATTCTGATCCTTTCTCTAAATCCCAGACTTAAGAATAAAAACAAAAAAACAAAAAAAACAAAAACAAAAAAAAAACATTCCTTTTGTCGAAATATTGGTGAATTACAAGTCCTAAATTTTTCAACCCATTTATCTCAGTTCCTTTGTTGCTATCCAACTTTCTCCTACCTAAATTTTTTAATACAGGAATCAATGCATTTCGGTCTTCAAAAAAAGTCCTGGGCATTTGCTACTTCTCTAGGTCTCTTTATGAAGATCATCTTTATTTTTGTCATGAACTTCCTGCTCAAATACAGTTACAAGTTAGGAAGTTAGGGAGGCTAAGCTAACCTACCACTATTTCATAATTAATTCCCATAATCCTTTGCCACTTCGTCAGCAGGGCAGCTTCCTGTTGTTGTGGGTCTTCTGTTTCTTCCATCTCTGCTGCCAATAATGGATACCCTGAAATAGTCAACACAATGACGTTAGTGACAAACTACAAAAATCTCCATATTTTAACATTCTATATAAGAGACACTGTGATCAGAACCTGTCTGTTGTAGCAAGTCTGACTCTTCACCCAGTATATGTTACCCTTACTTTTTATTAAAAGATAACTGACAAACAATATCCTATTAGTTTCAGGTGTGTATCATAGTGATTTGATATTTTCATACATTATAAAATGACCCCCACAGTATGCCTAGTTATCATCTGTCACCATATAAAGCTATTACAATATTACAGACTGTATCCCCTATGCTGTACAATGCATCCCCATGACTTATTAATTTTATAACCAAAGGTGTACCTTTTAATCCCTGTCTCCTATTTCGTTTGCTCCTGAACCCCTCCTCATCTTGTATCAAACAGTTGTTTCCTGTATCTATGGGTCTATTTAATTTCTTTTGTTTGTTTGTTGTCTAAGGATAAGCACTAGGGTAGATGCATTCGAATCATTTAGAAGCTTTTCCCTAGTTTGTGTAAAAAAGAATTTGGGCCTTCTAATTCTAAGTCTAGAGCCTCTCCCACCCATCCTCCCACACACATATGCACATTTACAAGCAAAGACGTGGTCCCCCACACCCCCACACCCATCCCTACGTACTGTCTCAAGTTTCATGCTCTAAAAGCTTTTTATTCTTTCCTGCTACTCTCGATACTCACTTTAGCCTAAATAATTTCTTCACCTACTTGTATAAAAATGGCAGAGTGCAATTAACACATATGAATCCTACACATCACACTCTCAGGATATTACTGCAAACACAAATATTCATTTAAAATAATAAAAGTAAAGCAAAATTTTCAGCAGAAAACAAAACCTGTTAATAATGGAGTAGATACTTTAAAGAACCACAAAGCTCCAAAGGAACTATTAACAGGAAGACCACTCTTGGACTCTGTTCAGTAGATGTAAGTTACCAAAGCGCCTAAAGCAATCTGACAGCTAAGGAAAGCACATAGCTCCCAGCCTAAAAAGATGGCAATAATATTCTGGCATAATTATATATTAAAACAATGCTGCTCTAAAAAATGTTTAAATGTCTCGATGAAGTCTACGTTTATACTGAAAGAAATCTCAGAAAGGTTTAATAATTTCTCCATACAATTCCTTTCCAAACCAATTCCCCAATATTAAGATTTAGAATTTATGAAAAATTGACAAGGAAAAGCCTCCCAAAATAGAACAGTTTCATTCCTAAGAGCTTATGCTTTAAAAGAAGATTTTCATGTTTCTTTTAAAAATACTTCATAATTTTATTATTGCTTGCTCAATAAGATATGAACATGTCGGCTATACTGAAGTAAGGGGACTGATACAAAACCTTGTACATAACTGACTGATTCCTAAAGCCCTCTGGTTTCAAAAATATGTAAGACAGACTGGGGTGCCTGGGTGGCTCAGTCAGTCAGGCATCTGACTTCAGCTCAGGTCATGATCTCACAGTTCATGGGTTCAAGCCCCGTGTCAGGCTCTGTGCTGACAGCTCAGAGTCTGGAGCCTGCTTCGGATTCTGTGTCTCCCTCTCTCTCTGCCCCTTCCCCGGCTCATGCTATCTTTGTCTCTCTCTCTCTCTCTCTCTCTCTCAAAAATGAAAAAACATTAAACATTTTTTTAATTAAAAAAATATGTAAGAAAGAACATACGACCATAAAATATGCCAGCTATAAATGAACTATTTTAATCTGTTAGAGAAATTAATCCTATCTACAAATAAAGACTTAAAAACATCTCTTTTTCTTTCATGATAGATTTTTTTTAGTAATTTACAATATATCCATAGAGGCTTAATCACATTTGCAAAAATCATGTCTCTAAAAAACAAACAAACAATAAAGAACGTAATAACCTGGCTCCAGGTGTTTACCTTCTTCTTCAATTGGTAATATGCTGGTGTTTCTACTCAAAGATGAAGAATCTTCATCTTTTTCATAATTTTCTTAAAGATAAGAATATTTTAGTAGTTACATCTATGATATAATCAAGCACATGACGTTTTTCAAATCCCACTCTATTTATCTGAACCCCTCAATGAGTGTTTTTTTGTAAGTAAACCTTTCAAAACAACCACCTGTACTTAAAGGGAAGTTCTCCTGTGACCTCCCAATTTCCTAGTACTGCAATGAACAGTATATGGCATAAATACCAGAATGGTCAACAGTTTGAGAAATGAAACAGCATTTCAAACCAAAAGCCTGGCTTCTACTAACAAACTCTAACACCAGTCAGCTACCTGGGGATTTCACTAATTTTCAGAGATATTCATGTACTAACAGCTTATAAAAGACATTTCTAAATGTGTTATTAAAGTAGATTCCTTCAGGGGAAGGCTGGATGTTTAGAAACATGAGGCTTGCATACATACACAGCCCAGGCCGAAAAGGTTCCCCCTAAAGGGAAAGAAAACATGGCAATGACACCCAAAAGTAAGGCAGGGACAGAAGGATAGATGCACGTTTCCGACTCTGAAATGGGGACTGAATAAACAGGAAAGAAAGAAATTTGCTTTAATCAAGAGCCCATTTTATAGTCAACGGACACATCCCTGGTTCTCGTTAGTCCCAACTTCATCAAATTTCCTTTTTACTTGGTTCATAGTGAACAGTTAAGACTAAAGACCATTCTTTAAATAATTTCAGAATTAGAAAAACATCTAAGGGATATAAGGGTCTAACTGAAAACCAGCTGAACCTGGCACTACCTTTGCTTCCGCTGGCATTCCCAGGAGATAAGACCGCGTCCTTCATGACATCCTCCCTTGACACCAGCTCAGCCTCTTGCTTCGTTCCTCTCCTCATTAGTGTCAGGTGCACAGTTGGTCCTGTGTGTCGCAACACCTCTACTGCTTGTTGATTGGTAAAACCCTGAAGGTTTGTGCCATCTACCTGTGATAAGAGCAACATATGTTAAAAAATAAATGAATATTTGTATTACCCATTCACGTAATGCATGTTTACTGCTTGTTAGTGGGAAAAGAATGGGGCTGAGTGCTCCCCTAATTGCAGAATGAACGAACACCTGTTTGGGGACTAGTAATAACTTAGAGCACTAGAATTACCCAGAAGAGTTTTGCTTTGCGTATTAGAGATTATGGTGTCTCGCTTCTAGATATTAGGAACCAACAGTTCCAGGGTGGGAATACTCTTTTATATTCCTCAGGTGATCCTGATACACAGTCAAGCTTGGAAACCAGTACTCTGCAGGATATAAAGTGTAGAAGACAGTGACAAAAGTAGTCCCTGACAGCACTGATGTATTCCAAAATCACACTTAACCTAGCTTTAAAAAAAGACGACAAAACTACCTTCCTTTTAATTTCTTTGCCTCTTCAAAAAATACATGGGGTTTTCCCTTAATCTAGTTCACAAAGGATGAAACATTTGAAGATGCCCCTGTGATCTTTCCAAACTGAAGATATGATCACATCGTCCCAACCCTGCCTTTGGTAGAATATTCCTTAGGTCAATTTTCCATACTGTGAACACAACTTAGAAACACCTATGTCAAGTGTCCCCAGCTGCACCACCAATCTCATGTGGCACGGGACTGCCCACCCCTGTGCCCTCCAGCCCCCATACACGCATTTCCACTCCCACCCTGCAATGCCCCCCTTAGCCAGAAGACCTCTGCAGGTTCTGCTCCCCGAGTCTAGACTCTCTGGGCTCCCTCCAGCCCATGTTCTTTTTCATCTGTCCACCCAGAAAACACCTGTACTTGCTTCAGATGTCCGTGCAATAGTTACGTTTAGAACTGAGCTATCATAAGGTCTCTGACTAACTCAAAGCCCCCTTTACCATTTCTCCCTCCCAGCATTAACCAGAATATTTTTAAAATTTTTTTAATGTTTACTGATTTATAAGAGAGAGAGAGGGAGGGAGAGAAAGAGACAGAGTGCGAGCAGGGGAGGGGCAGAGAGAGAGAGAGGGAGACACAGAATCTGAAGCAGGTTCCAGGCTCTGAGCTGTCAGCACAGAGCCCAAGGTGGGGCTCAAACTCAGGAACGGCAAGGTCATGACCTGAGCTGAAGTCGGACACCTAACCGAATGAGCCACCCAGGAGCCCCTACCAGAACTTTAATTTTACAGTTTCTGTCATTATTAGGTTTGTGACTGCATACTCCAATAGGACGGGCTCTGATGTCACCAAAACATACCGCTGTCTATACAGCAGATATTCATCCCAAATGGGAATATAGAGTCATTGGTCCATTTGTCAAGGATTTATTTGTAAAGCAAATTACCTTTTGAATAAATAAGTGGTTTATAGCACCTTATTTTTTAAAATTTCATTGAAAATTATAAAATTTCAAAACTACATTGAAAACAGTTTGGAAAAGTGTAACATATTTGATATTGAAACTCAAAGTCATTGATATTTCTTTTGCATTGTAAAATGGGTATAAAATGGCTGTGTAAGTGTCATGCTTTTCTAAGCACAGTGCTGGCCACATTAGGCACTGAAATGAATGAGAATTACAAGAGCTAGATCATGATCTCTAAGATATAATACCTTACTTCAGAGGTTTCTGAAAGAATATAAAAGGACTTTTAATTAAACATATTTTAAAATTCCATTTGTTTTATGTACACATATAACATATATACTAATTATATATGAAACTATATAATACCATATATATACATATATGTGTATATATATACAGACAGAGAGAAAGAGAAAATATATATCACATATGAATACATAAAGGGGGGAAGAAGAGGGAGAATGCAGTGTTTAATTGGGAGATACTCAAAAATCTAGAGACTTCTGATATAGATTTTTCTAAATTTATCTAGATAACAATTCTTACCCTTTGCAAGTTACTTAAAGTTGACATAATACTTTTGAGTTTTGGTGTCTACCTCTCTTCTCTTTCCTCCTACCTTCACCCTGTTGATTCCCTTTTGGAATAACTAATAAAAATATAACAACAGAGAAAACACTGCAACACAACTGGAAACCATGGAAAAATAAAAGTCCCTATGCCAGTAACTTGGAGGAAACTTCTACTAGGAGTGGCCTGGACATGACCAGATCCAAAGCAGGCCAGTTGAGTCTATGTGAAAGAATAGTTTGTTTGGTCTTTGAGAAGAAACTCCAGTAAAATCCAACAACAGTCTCTTATTAAAATGAGGTAGTCAGATGGTACCTGTGGATCTTAACCAGTGATTCCACAAAATTACACCAAGTGCTAAAGGCTGCACACCATGCTGGGAGCATGCAGCAGCATGGAATTACACATATGCAATGACATCACACCCTACACACATGCACCCACACAACCCCAACCAACTCCTGGCTCCGCAACAGACACAGAAAACAATCTCTCAGTACACAGGGGCAAAATTCCCCACTGTGATACCCCAGCACTGGTTTCATCTTTATTAATCTACAAGTGAAACTTAAATAAATTTAAATGTTCCCCTTCCTTCTTGCTCTGTCAATTCCTGAATCATCTGGACAAAACCAACACAATTTTTGGCAGAATCCATCTCAAATCCCATTAGTACAAGCACAATTCCTACTAAGAACGATGATAGGTCACAGGATATGGAGGAAGATACCATGTCCAAAAGAAGGTGCTTGCACTGAGGCATCATTACAAACATCTTCCAATGAAATTGTTACTGTAGTGAACAGGAAAAAAGATGTTTTCTGAAACTTCCCTCAAAAGGATTCATATTTCACTGCATTCAAGGAAACATGGATTTAGTTATAAAGGAAAAAAAAAAATATCTACCAGAAAAGAAAAGGAAAGTTGTTACAATGAGGGCGGTCAACAGGATTTTAAATACTACAAAAACATCCAGGTAATGGAAGGCAGGAGCATACAATGTTCCCCTATTTCGGAAGAATAAGCAAAAAAATTATCAGAAAAGACTAAAGACATATATAGGCTGATCTAAAAATCAATATAAATGAAAAGAATTACAAGGAAAAGAGAATAAATGAGGAAAAAAATAAGCAAAGAAATGATTAGGAGGTTAGGAAAATTTACCTTAGTCTACAAATAAAAGAGGTACATGAAAAACCAGAAAACAAATTTAAAAAACAAAACCAAACAAAATTCTAACACTTAGACATATCCTGGTAAAATTCTTGGATTCCAAAGGTCAAAAGAAAAAAGAATCTGCCAGCATTTAGGCAACAGAGTGAGCAGGTTATCCAGAGAATTTGTGGTAAAGAAATTACAAATCAAGAGTTTAGTGTGATATACGTAAAAATGGAAATCATGGTTGAGATGCTAAGATGATTTATATCCTGTACCACAACGAGCTATGAGCGGGCCCATCAGGCAGAAATTTAAACCAAGTAGTAAGGATGAAAATGTACACACAGTTACGGCATAGAAGAGGTGGGTTGTTACAGGTCAGGAAAAATTAAAGAGGTTTGTTTTTTTGTTTTGTTTGTTTGTTTGTTTGTTTAAGACAGAAGATGACTGTAAGTCCCCAAGCCACCCACTTAGATGTTTCACCCTTGGCCTCAAGTCAGAAGAGATCAGTCACCAGTAGTAGGGAAGGATGCAGTGGATTATGTCTAACTTCATCGGGAGGACAAGGGAGAGGCTGTTTAGTCGCTTTGACAGGGGAGCAAGAGAAAAATGGCTATTATGTTGATAAATGTCTGACTTTGGGCATAGACCTGAGGGAGGCCACACACGTGAGAAAGTCAGGCTCAAACCATTTTGAAACCTACCCAAGAGTGCCCCTAGGGAATGATGGTACCCCAAAGACAATCTATGGAGTAGACTGCTGAGAAACCAGAGGCCAAAGGTAAGAAAAGTCAGATGAAAACTCCATCATCCGTCTTGGCAAGTTAAATCAAACATCTTCAGGAACCCATCTAGGACCTCCTAAGAATCCAAGAAGGAACTCTTAAGAAGCAGTTTTAAGCATCTGCCAGGCTCACTCAGCACAAAACCATCTTACAGCAGAAGAGTCAAGGACAGTGTATCTGATTATCCTCCCTACACTTCCTTCTCTCACCTTTTATGGTGGTAGGGGCAGAACCTGCCATAAGAAGGTGAGGGAAAAAAAGAATAGCTAGGTAGGGAAAGATAAACTGGAGCATACACTCTCTATCCCCAGGTAAGCCATCACTTCAGAGCAAGCTTCTGCTACACCAGGGCTGTAGTTTAAAATTCAATTACTACTTAGGAGGAGAAATTTTCTATCTTTTCTTTTCTTTCTTTCTTTTTTTTTTGGGGGGGGTGGGTTTTTGTTGTTGTTTGGTTTGTTTCTGTTTTTTGTTTAGAGAGAGAGAACAAGTAGGGGAGAGGGGCAGAGGGGGAGAGAGAGAGAGAGAGAGAGAGAGAGAGAGAGAGGGAGAGAGAACCTTAAGCAGGCTCCACGCTCAGTGCCAAGCCTAACATGGGGCTCAGTCCCATGACCCTGGGATCATGACTTGAGCCAAAATCAAGAGTTGGACACTCAACCGAATGAGTCACCCAGGAGCCCGAAGAAATTTTCAGTCACTAAACTGGGACTGTGTTTAGTGATTCTAATTGGCCATAGGGCATTTTATTCTCTGAGAATGAGGTAAGCCATGATACTTGTATAAGATTTCTTCCAGAGGGAAAGGGAAAATCCTTCCCTATTAAAAATTAAAAAGGAATGTTGCAAAATCTTTAAAGTTGTTTAAGATTACCTCCCCTAAGTTTCTCTTATGGAATGTTTTTGTTATTCCCAGCCAAACTATCCAAGGCAGCAGAAGAGATTCTCAGACAGAAAAGGTTTGGCAAGCCTACCAATACATTCTCTTTCCATAAAATTTACTCAAAACACTCTAGCTGATTGAGAGATTAATCAGATTTAAAATTTAAAGAAAGAAAACAGTGGCATACAAGATCCAGTGCTGAGGAACAAGTAAAATTCAAATCTAACAGTATTAGAGAAAAATCAGATGCTTCAAGTCAGCCTGTAAAAGACATAAAAAGTGGTATGTAATGCCAGGTGTTTATAACAGCAGAAAACTGTAAAAAACATTAACCATCCATGAATATGTACCACTTAAATATATTACAATAGAACTACATGTGATGAGATGACTATACCTTCCAAGTATGTTTTTAAGTAAAATAAAAAATAAAAAGGTAAAAAAAAAAAAAAGGTAAAAAAGGGCCTCTGGGTGGCTAACTCGGTTAAGTGTCCAACTTCAGCTCAGGTCATGATCTTGTGGTCCGGGAGTTTGAGCCCCACTTCCGGCTCTGTGCTGACAGCTCAGAGCCTGGAGCCTGCCTCAGATTCTAGGTCTCCCTCTCTCTTTGCCCCTCTTTCTCTCAAAAACAAATAAACATTAATTTAAAAAAAAAAGTAAAGCAAATATAATATGATCCTATTTAAATATATGTGGAATTTTTCTGAAATACTAATAGTGGTTTCTATGAGGTTCTTCAACCATGTTCCAATGTTATGATCTTTAAACCTCAAAGACAAATATTAATCTAAAAACAAATGAACATGTTACTTACCACCAGGATAGTGAAGAGAATAAGAAAAAAATCATAAAAATCTCAACTTCGAGGCTCACTTAGGTTGCAACTTTTCATCTATAATAGGTTTTTATTGCTCAACTCTTTCAAAGCTCAATTTCATTTTTAAAAATCAAATGCACATTATTTTGTCAATAGCAATAAAGTTCAAGTATGGTAAAAACAAAAACAAACCAAAACCTGCATTCTTCCTTTACTTTCAAAATTTGATGACCTCAATTTAAAACCATATCCCCTTTTACCCAAATGTTAGATAGAGATGGTACCAGTACAAAAGAAATTGCTGTAATGGAATAATCATGGAACTAGATTTCAGTCCCAATTTCTCAGTATCTTCATCTGTTATATGGGAATAAGGGTACGATTTCCCGCAAATTACAGTGCCCGAGCACCTTACACTGGGAAGGAACCCAGAAGCTGGTATTGTTAACAGACGGAAGAAGTGATTCACCAACATGAAAATCTCAGGCCTTCCCGAGAGCAGTTTCTGTTCAATATCATTACACTCATCACACACATGAGATGAGGTCACCAGAGCCCAAAATAGGGCCCCGGGTGGCCGTGGTCTGTCATTATCACAGGCAGAGTGAAGACGTGGCTTCAGACCCAATGGTACCACAGGGCACCAGAACTACACGCAACAGCAACAGAACTGCCTATGTGCTCCCTCGAGGAGAGCTCCAGTAACCTCACAATGCACAGGGCAGACACGACAATCAGCAGGAACAGTTACAGGAGAGAATCACTAGTTGAAACAACTTGAAAACCCCAATCAATCATAATTCCACATCGCTTTTAGCAAAGACCTCTATATATCAATCTAAAAAGAATGAGATGCCTGGGTGACAGAGTCAGTTAAGTGGCTGATTCTTGATTTCAGCTCAGGTCATGATCTCACATTCATGAGATTAAAACCCCACATTGCATTCCATGCTGGGCAGGGAGCCTGCTTAAGATCCATCCATTCATTCATTCATTCATTCATTCATTCTCTCTCTCTCTCTCTCTCCCCCCCCGCCCCACCCCTACTTGCACTCCCTCTCTCTCTAAAAATAATTTAAAATTTAATTAATTAATTAATTAAATGGAATGAGTATATGATCTCATCAGATGACAAGTTTGGTCAACTTTTTAAAATACAATAGAATCCCTTGATCAAATAATTCTTGTACGGAATACCAATATACCAGAATAAAATGGAGTCAACTGCTCTATTCCCTACCCTGTAATAGTCACAGTGAAACCCTAGGGGTCAACAGATCACAATGTGTGAAACAGGAATCTTATAGCAAAATTGGTTTAATGTTATAAAATACTTCCTCACAATAGTAAGAAACAATTTCTCAATTTTCTCACCACCTCAACAACTACAAAACAAAAACAGAGTATAGCACAGCTTCAAACAGCTGTTGCCAAAACAGAAACTGAAAAGCAAAGACTGCAGTTGTGAAAACGCAACCAGGGTGAAGAATGCCACCACCAACATCTCAACAGTCCACAAGATGGCGACATTCACAAAAATTCATGCATGAGCAAAAGCACTGCAGGAAGTTTCTTTAGAGCCTGAGATGCTTGCAACTTTGAAGAGCAGATTGCTAAAAATTAAAACTCAGAACACTGATGACAGTGAAGACAAGTGATTTTATTGAAAGCAAGAAAACAGAGGAAGGGTGCTTCTACTTTCTCCTCAACAATGCCCTTTATTACTGACCTTATGTGAGCAAAACCGTATATGAATTTCCACTTTTATAAGAATGAAAATGACAACAAGTTTGGAGGGAAGCTATTGTGAGACTCTTTAAAATGTGCAATCATTTCAGGTTTTCAGGAAGTATCTGCCTAATTAATAAAATGGTACTTCTATGTCTAGTGTATATTAATTATGTTAATTAAATTACAGGTATATTAATTACTCATTTGGTCTTCCTAAAAATTACACACAGGAAGTTTCCTTATCCCAATTTTGTAGGTGAAAGAAGCTTACTAAACAGTTATCATGGGATCCAGCAACTCCACTCCTAATTATATACCCAAGATAAATGAAAACATACATCCATACAAAAACTTGTACATGAATGTTCATGGCGGCATTGTCCGTAACCGCCAAAAAGCAGAAATGACCCAAATGTCCATCAACTGGTAAACAGGTAAATAAAAGGTGGTATATCCCTACAATGAAATATTATTCAGCTATAAAAACAAATGAAGAATTGATACATGCTATAACATGGATGAACCATGAAAACATGCTAGGCGGAATAAACCAATCACAAAGGATCACATGTTGGGGCGCCTGAGTGGCTCAGTTGGTTAAGTGTCTAGCTTCGGCTCAGGTCACAACCTCACAGTTTGTGAGTTCGAGCCCCGTGTCGGGCTCTGTGCTGACAGCTCAGAGCCTGGAGCCTGCTTCGGATTCTGTGTCTCCCTCTCTCTCTGTGGCCCCCTTGCTTGCGCTCTCTTTCTCTCTCTCAAAAATAAAGAAACATTTAAAAAAAAAGAAACACAAAGGACCACATATTGTATAATTCCAACTCTCACAGGCTCTCTCTCTCAAAAGTAACTGAACATTTTAAAAACAGCTTTCTAATGGATTAAAATACGTATCTTAGGGGGGAAAAAAGACTACATTAGCTATGTTTTCAATTTTTAATTCAGTATTGGATATGGTTTTTGGGGTCTATGTCTATGCACTCTCTCTCTCTTTTCCTCCAAAATAAAAAAAAAGTAGTTAATTTTCATTTTGTGTTAAAAAGAAAATACAGTGGTTAAAACTGATGCATAGGATACAGCCAACCAACCTAAGTGGCAAGCACAACTGCATCTTCAGAGTAGGTTTCAAGAAGTGAACAGGTGTGCTTAGTTTGAAGCCCAAGAAGAAGTTGTAATGTAGAAGCAAAGGCACAGAGATAAGGGCACCTCTTTTTTTTTTAATTGTGGTAGAAAACACAAAACAAAACAATTTAGCATCTTAATCATTTTCACATGCACAGTTCAGTAGTGTTAAGTTTATTCACAGTGTCATACAATAGATCTCCAGAATGTTTTCACTTTGCAAAACTGAAACTCTGTACCCATTAAACAACAGCTCCCCAATTGGCCCTCTATTCAAAATCTTGCAATGACCATTCTATTTCTGAGTGTGACTATTTTAGGTACCTCATATAAGTGGAAACACACAGTACTTGTCTTTTGGTGACTGACTTATTTCACTTAGAATAATGTCCTTAAGGTTCAATCGTGTTGCAGGATGTGACAGAATTTCCTTCTTTATAAGACTAAATAATATTCCACTGTATTTATATAACACATTTTGTTTATCTGTTCATCCATTGACAGGTATTTGGGTTACTTTCTCTCTTAGCTATCATGAATAATGCTGCTATGAACAGGAATCTTAACATTCTTCTTTCTTAACATATTAACATCCCAAGGGAACAACAGGGACTTATATATAAACAGATACATTTTAAGATAAATCAGTATACTCCAAAATGTCTTCCAAAGTATGTTTGAGGAAAGAAAGAGTCTATGATTACAATAGCTTAGGAAAACCCAAAGTAAAACAGCTGCATTTTCTCTATTGCAGAAATTCTCAGAGTCTTAGATTTTTTCACTGTGCTTTATGAATCCCTAAGAGACCCTATCACATGCAGTTTTTCCTAAACTTACCTGACCAGGAAGCCCCTGATATAGGGTCTCTTGGACTTATGTTCTGAGGAGTACTTAGGGTAGCCCAGTTTGTGCAGAACACTGAACTGAAAGTTGTATTCTTTTGTGCACAGCCTTGAATAGCCATAGGCTCAAAACACACTGAGGTTACGACAATATCCATATGATGGGCTTGATCTGATTAAGGGGATTAGATCTATTTCTTTTATTCTTATATATTCCTAAAGTTAAAAGAGTCCTGGACATGGAGCCAACAACAACACCATCATTCTGTTGATATTAAAAAAAAAAAAAAAAAAAAAAAAGCACTCATCCCAAAATTCAGATTCAACTACACTAAAGATTATGATGTCTGGTCTTTACCTTTAACGTGTCAACAACTAAAGTGTGATATTACTGTAACAAGTTCATTACAACTAGGAATCAGATATATCAGAAATTATTCTAATATTTAGATTTGAGATCAGTGAAGCTTCTATCCAATGCTCTTACTTTCACAAAATAACAAAACGGGTAATTGTAATGATAGCCTCAAATTACCAAAAAGCTTAAATTAGTATGGAGCTAACAGTAGTTCCCAAAACTGAGTAAACTATGAGAATGCACTTCTCAACCATGAAAATTAACAAAGCTCTTATTAAATGTGTTACTTACTGCTATAATTTGGTCTCCAATTTGGATTCTTCCATCATGTTCAACAGCACTGCTCTTTGTAATGCTCTTTACAAAGATTCCTGAAGGCTCTAAGATTAGAAATAGGGTTTTTAGATTTTATTTTTTACTATTTACAAAGCACACTCAAAAACTATACATCCTTCATTCTCCAAATATAAAGTCCTAATTATGAATAATTATAAATCAACAAGCCACACAAGCAAAACCAACAGAAACTTAGGCTAGAAAATATGACAATGATTTTGTCTGTCAAATACAGTATCCGAGTTTCCTACACTGAATTATTCCTAAGGAAGTTTTCAATCAGTTTATCCAACAATCTGAAAATACATAATAATGTTGATTCAATGTTTCATAAGACAAAGAAAAGATATGAGAGGCAATTCTCAGGTAGAAAAAAAAAGTGTTTAAAACTACCTAATTTCTTATCTCCAATGTAACCAGCAATGGTAATTCCTAGTCCTTGGACATTTTTAGTGAGTTCTACATCAAATGTCTCACTTTCTTCACTTTTCTGAGTAGAAGCATCAACCTAAAATAAAATTGGTAAACAAATAGAGCAATTAGACATGTAAACAAACAAGATAAACTCAAAAAGCAACAACCTTTATTTAAGAATAATACAATGTAATTAGATGGCAAATAACTCTGCTAGAGAATTATAGCAGGGACTACTCCTTCAATGTTGACAACATGAACTGTCCATTACATTTTTACTCAAAAGGAATGTCAGCAGTAAGGGTGAACACCCCCTTATCAGAGAAATACATAATTATTTGTGTGTAAATCAAATAGTCTGTTATTAACAAATTCTATTTTTAGGGATGGTTTATATTCATTTCCACAATTGAAAGAACTCATATTTTGAATTCAGGTCAACAAGTTCAAATCCAGTTTTGCCACTGAACTTTTCTAAGCATCGCTTGGCTCAACTGTCTATCAGGAATAAGAATAATAAGCCCAGCTAACATTTACTGAGCGGTTTCTATGTAACAGACACTTGACTTGTCTTAGTTAATTTACTCCTTAGAACAAGCCTATGAGGTTAGGTACAATTGATAAATTCTTCTCTGGGGAAACTGAGGAACATAAACCTTACCAAAGACAAGCAGCAAGCAATCTGGTAGAGGCAGAATTCAAATGCAGATAAGCTGGCTGCAAAACCAAGGCTCTTAAAATGCCTTGCAGCATGTAAAATCCTTGGGAGAATGTAGGAGCCACAGTGTCCACTAAGTTGTTGCTGCTATGATCTTAAGTTGATAGTTGATTCTAGTACCATGAATATGAGTTAATCTATCTTCCAGGTATTTTATTAATAGACTGAAGATTATTTTGAAAGCCAGGGAAATGCAACAAAGCTATTTAAAATTGTTACTGTATTTGTTTTATAAATTCAGACTTTAACATAAAAAGCTCTTTGTAAGAAAAGTATGCCTTTCTGCATTGATCTTCGTTCCTGAAATGACAGCTGAAAGCAAGTTTCTCTAACATGTGGAGTTGTTATTAATTATATATTGGACTGAAGGGCATGGTTTTCTGAATTAAGCACTGGTGGACTAGAGTGGTAAGTCACCAACAAGCTACTGGCATTACATACTTATGTGGTTCCAGCAGAGTCCCCAGAGAATCCTACAAAGATCGTAACAGAACGAAGGTTATGGGTTCGAATGCCCATACACGTTGCAGTGAGCTGGTAATAGTTTTGATTTTCTTTAAGCAAACTCTGTATCTCACTGATAGTCCATCTAAATGAGATAAAATTTTATAGTAAAGTTTGATTTATTTTTTTCATTGCACATAATTATCTGTGCAAACTTAGCAAAAGTTTAAAGTTTAGATAATTACAAGAAAATGACAGGATGAAATCTGCTTCAATTGAAACAAATGTGTTTTCTATTTTTAATAAGACTTATGCGAGTGCTATTTTAGAGGGTGGCAATTTGACTATCGAATGGTTTTAAAAGGGGCACAAGCTTCAGAAATGATGATATGCACAGAATAGATATTTTTCTAAGCTTTCAATTACATCAAGTGGTTTTCGGTATTGCATTCATTTATATATTGCTGAATAAAATGTTTTGTTTACCACAAAAGAATGTGATTTAAATACTTTCATACACAAGCTTTCTTTCTTTACTTCTTTCTCTCTGCAAAAAATAGCAACTAACTCAATCCTAAAAACAACAGAATCATGGAAATTTCAAGTGTTCTAATAAAGTTTTAAAGGGCTTGTGGAGGAGGTTAGGATATTAAAAAAAGAATCTGTAGCAACTAATTAGAAAAAACTTTAACAGGAAAAAAAAATCATTGATGTTTTTAGATCTACCAGAAAGGAATGTAGCACTTGCATTTGCTATCAAGCTTATCTAGAAATTGGGTGTAATTATTTTCTCAAATATTTAAGAGATTTGGGGATAAAATTATTTTGTTGATACTCCCACCCCTACTCCTCCCCACATCTAAAGTCACTAAAAGGAAAGCTGTTGAAGGAGAATGACTGGAACTCCTAGCTCACCTAACTAGAGTCTTCTAGTTAAGAGATAGATAGAATTAAACATTTTAGTTATCAGTAGCAAATAATTATTTAAAATTTAGTCCATTATTTCAAAAGATTATCCTCATAAATGTGCTGCTTAGAGAAAGCACACAAAACATTTCTGTAAACATTTCATGTAACATTACATTTCATGTAAACATTTACTATGTAAAACAGTAATCTAGAATTTTTTAAAGAAACCTATTTTTCATCTGTTACACATTATTCCTAATTAATAAGGTATTAGTGCTGAAACACAGTTACACTTGAATTTACATTCTTTAGCACTAACATGTGAATATCATTAAGACTAGTTTCTAAACATCACCATCATCTAAATGCTAGTGCCTGCGACTTTCCTCCTAATGTTTCCACCTACTTACCCGCATTTCTGGCGTAGATGGGGATGAGGAAAGGGTGATGCCCACAGAGGCAGGTGCTGCTGCTTCTTCTATGGCACCTCTTGCAATCACCAGTTTGACCCTATTTCCACACTGCCTGAGCACTTGTGCTACTTGCTCGCTGCTCATTCCTGCCAGATCAGTGTCACCAATCTTTAGAATGTGGTCTCCACTGCATAATCGCCCATGCTGAATAAAGAGATCGGTTAATCAGGATATTGATTTTTTTAAATTTTCTTAAGTTTATTTATTTATATTGAGAGAGGGAGGGAGGAGGGAGAGAGGGAGAGAGAGAGAGAGAGAGAGGGGGAGAGAGAGAGAGAGAGAGAGAGAGAGAGAAAACACAAGCTGGGGAGAGGCAGAGAGAAAGAGAAACAGAATCCCAAGCAGGCTCAGTGCCGTCAGCGCAGAGCCCAATGAGGGGCTTCAACTCACAAACCATGAGATCATGACCTGAGCAGAGATCAAGAGTCAGAGGCTTAACTGACTGTGCCAACCAGGCCCCCAGGATATTAATATTTTAATTTCATCAGAGAGATCCCAAACGAGGGAAAGAGAATAATGTAAAAATAGCAGTCATGTGAATTACCAATCATGGAATATTAAACATGTGGTTGTTATTTTAACTGCCTTTTGAAGCATCTTAATGTTATTCAATGTGATATAAGTAACTGAAATTCACAAATATTCCCTAAACCAATAGTTGATAAGAGCTTATCACTTCGATGTCTACCCACCAGATGCAAGAAAATATGAAGCCTTTTGAAAATTTTTTGAGAAACAGAAAAAGAAGAAAATGCCACTAAGCAAAGATGAAGCCCAAGTCACTATGCAAATACATATTACTCAAAAAATATAGTACAGAACACAAGAAAGCACTGAATTAATACTACAATTTTTTGTCTTGTGTTTTCAATTAAAAATATCCCTAAAAAAATCATGTGCAGATGAAATCCTTATGAGATGAAAATTTAGATGGATAAGGGGAGTAAAAAAAGCAGACTTATTATCTCCATACTAGAACTTTCTTCTATGACAGCATCATCCAGTATGGCAGTAACTAGTGACATGTGGTTACAGAGTACTTGAAATGTGGCTAGTCCAACTGAAAAGCTGAATTTGTCATTTTATTTAATTTTAATTAAATTAAATTAATTTAATTAAATTAATTTAATTAATTAATTAATTAATTTAAATTTGAGTTTTACAAGTAGCAAGTAGCTACATGTGGCTATACTATTGGACGGGGCAATTCTACACTGAAGATAAAGCTTAATTTACTGCAAGCCAGTCACCTAGGGAAATTTCATTCAATACTGTACATGCTGGCTAAGAGCTAAAAGGAAGAAAATATGCACATTATTGTGTTACTGCTAATACTTCCACTGATACAGCTGCCATTAAACAAGCCTTGTATATATGAATATGAGAAATATCTGATGAATTGCCTTCCTAGTTTAAGTTCAAATACACATGGAAAAACAAACAAATTTATAAACAAAATGTTATAACAACAGCAAAAGTTTCTGACACTAGAAATTCTCAAATTAAAATATAAGTCAGGGGTGCCTGGGTGGCTCAGTTGGTTGAGCATCCGACTTCAGCTCAGGTCATGATCTCACGGTTCGTGAGTTTGAGCCCCGCATCAGGCTCTGTGCTGATGGCTCGGAGCCTGGAGCCTGCTTCAGATTCTATGTCATCCTCTCTCTCTGCCCCTCCGCCACTCATACTCTGACTCTCTCTCAAAAATAAACATTAAAAAAATTTTTTTAAATATATAAATCATAATAACTTTCCATTTTTTCTCTCATATATTCCAGCAATGTCACATAGCATAAACGGCAATGCTTTTTAACCAACTACTCCGAGAGATTAAAAATAGGCTGTGCTTTTACAAAGAAGACACAAGTGACCCATCACTAAAGGGACAAGTTGAATCTTGTTTTTTTTCTCTCAGTAATAAAGTATTCTTCTTTCCATAATACCTTGTGGCTATACAGCAGCTAACTAGGTTTATAAATAGGATACAGGATTGTAAAATAAAAGGTAGCTACCTCTACAAGGATCAAAACCATAACCTGGACTTTAATCTGTGGTTCTACAAGAGTCTTAAGATCACTGCCTAAAACTGTAACTTAAGATCAATGTCCCTTTTCAAAAGTATTTCTCCCAAATCTAAGAAAACACTTTAGAAAATGCCCAGCAAAACAGAAGATTCTCATTCAGCTTCTTTGACATTATGTAAAGCCAAAGTTTCTTCTAACACAAAATATAAATGATGAAGGCATAGGGGTGCCTGGGTGGCTCCATTACTTACGTGTCTGGCTCTCGGTTTCAGCTAAGGTGATGATCTCACACTGTGAGTCCACACTGGGCTCCATTGCTGGCAGTGTGGAAACTGCTTGGGATTCTTTCTCCCCCAATCTCTCTCTGCCCCTCCCCCACTCAATGTCTGTTATCTTAGAATGAATGAATGAATGAATGAAAAAATAAATAAATACAATTTGATAAAATTGTAAAAAAATTTTTTTATATTTTTTTATATATATTTTTTAATATTTTTTTTAATAAATACAATTTGATAAAATGGCATAAGAGACCTGTTGGAATAGCTTACCTGGTCAGCTACTCCTCCAGGTAGAATGGTTTTTACTATCACACCAGTTGCTTTTCCTCCGACAATGCCAAACCCTAGTCCAGACCCATCATTCACCAATTCAATAGTTTCTACATGCTGCCAGTGAACCTGAAAACAAAACTCCTGTATGAATTTGAAAAAAAAAAATCTGCGGAAACTAAAAGTTCTATTACAGTTGAGATTTCTGTGAATATTATTTTGTGATTAATATTAAATAACGGAGTTCAGACATAATAATAAGCCCGAACAATGTCCCTTTTATTTAGTATACTTCCCTTTCAACACATTGTAACTGCTACTGATATAATCATTCTTGAAATTATCAATACATCTTTATAGTGACCGCATTTAATCAGTTGAAGATAGGCACTGATTTGCAAGATCCTTTCTAGAACTTCTAAAAAAAGGAAAAGATCAAGGAGAAATCATCACCTGCTAAGATTATCTTCTGTAAAATCTTGACTCAGAGAATTTCAAATTACAAGATTCCCTTGAAGTCACTGACAGCTACCACTAACAGTATAATTCTGTAATTTACAAAGCAAAATCAAGACTGTATCTGCCTACAGATAGAGTCTGATTTGTTGAAGAAATAATTTTTTTTTTTTTGAGGAATGCAGTCAGTCAACTGAAAGAATCACACAAAGAAAGGTTAAAGTTGATTTAGAAGACATAGACTTAAATAAAAACTTTCCAAGCTAGGGAGAGATAAAAGCATAAAATGGGAAAAACTCACGAACTACATAGGACCTACACAAAGACAGGTCTATAGACAACCAACAAGAATGGAAAAATATGTTCTGTCCCTTTTAAAAATCTTACGGACTCACCGGGTTAGAGTGAGCGGAAACTGTGCTGGCCGCAGATGGAGAACGGGAAACTATGGGGCTGATGAGCTGAGGCAATGAGCCTCTGGCAATAACTAGCTGGACATTATCTTTGGCTTTCTGCAGGATGCTGATAGCCTGCTGATGTGTAATTGTCTGATCAAGTGCCTGTCCATTGATGGCAAGGATCTGATCAGTTTCCTTCAATCTTCCATCTCTAGCAAGAAGGAGAAAAGGGGTAAAAGATACCTGACAGCTCTCAAGAAAAGGAAAGCTTCTTTGGCATATATTCTCAGGTTATTTTTAATCCAGTTTTCTAATGTCCACACTTTTTAAGCTTTTCCCTACAATTTTACTTTCAAAAATATAAGTTTTGGCTCCAGCCGGTCCATCCTTAATCAACCCTTCCCATTTAAAAGCCACCTTTACAGCTACTCACTCAACTTATACGTTTTATCTTAGATATTCCTATTTACTAACAAATAAAAGCAAAGGTGTATACATTTAGTTGTTGCTTTGAGTATATTACTAAAAATGTAATTCAAGCAACCATGGGTCATTTGTATATTTTTCTACATAGTAACCTTTAAACTAATCAAAAAGAGCCGTTTTAATAACAATGAGAATAATGTTCTGCTTAAATTTTCCTTTTCTTCCTAAAAAGTGATTATGACTGTATTTAAAAGATATTCTCCCTTAAAATAACTTGCTTACCATAGCAGTGTTAAAGAATTCTAGCAACTGGTTAATAACAGATTGTTTCTGTTTTAATTCATTTTTGTTTCTCTATATTCTACCTTCTGAATGTGGTATCAAACACAGAGAAGATACCATGAGACCTCACCTGTGAGCTACGCTGCCCTCTTGAATCTCCTGCACGAATATTCCCAGTTCTCCCCGGTTTTCACTCCTAAGTCCCACAACACTAAAACCAAGGCCCCCACATGGAGGTTTGAGGAGCTCAAAAACTTCTACATGGCGACCCTGTTCAGGAAACAAAGCAAGAAATCAAATTAAAAGTCAATCACTCTATTCAGTTATTTTATTAATGGTATTACTTTGTTTAAAAAAAATAACAGAGGGGCGCCTGGGTGGCTCAGTCGGTTAAGCGTCCGACTTCGGCTCAGGTCATGATCTCACGGTCCGTGAGTTCGAGCCCCGCATCGGGCTCTGTGCTGACAGCTCAGAGCCTGGAGCCTGTTCCAGATTCTGTGTCTCCCTCTCTCTGACCCTCCCCTGTTCATGCTCTGTCTCTCTCTGTCTCAAAAATAAATAAACATTAAAACAAAAATTTTAAAAAAATAACAGAAATTTCAAAGAATTTTCTCAGATAACTTTTATCACTCATCACCTACAATGAGACATTTTATTTTGACCCTGAAGAATAAAAAAATAAAGAAAAATGAAATAGAAAAATCTCTGAACCATCCAAACTGACGCAAAATCCACTTTTTTTCCATTTCAATTTTTTCAAATGTTATGTCTTCATAAATACATTTAATAATATGTTTATATCTATATAATGTTAATATAAACAAGCATATTCTTCCAATTATCCAGGACCTGACTGCACTGTTCTATCATAACTAACAGGAAGAAATGTTCTTACCTGGGCCATATTTTTGATTAGTTGATCAAAGTCATCACAAGCAGGTTTTCCATTGATGTGTGGAGTACCAGATCCTGTAAATGCTTCCAGATTCCCATTATTTGAGGATGATAAAAATAAATCATTTTGCAGAGTAGGAATTACAGCTGGGCTGAGATGTGGAATGTGGGCATATTCAACATTTGAAATTGCCGAAGTTGCAATGTTTACCTAGGAGCAATAAGGAGATTATTAACAATTTTGACATTCCATAAACTATTTCATAGGAAACATCCCAAGAGGATAATAATGAAGTTACATATATAATTTCGGTATTGTACCCTTTCAATCAGCAACTCTATTTCAAGAAATTAATTTCAAGCGCAAAATGAGAATAATACACAAAGATGTGTGTAAAAGGAAGCTCAATGCAGTATTGTTTATTAGATGGGACAATTTTTAAAAACTACTTCCAGTGTTGAAGGTATCATTACAACACACACACACACACACACACACACACACAATCATACGTTCATATACAAACTTGTGAAAAAGGCTAGTTATCAAACAATGTGCATAGTATGATACAATGTACATTTAAAAAGATGTTTACATTTGTATTAAACATCTGGAAGATTATACACCAACCAATATAACAGTTGTCCCTGAGAGGGGATTCCAGGGCACCATTTACCTTCTACATTCTTGAATTCTATTTAGAACAATGTATGTAGTAATGAATTTGGCCTTTCCCAAAGACAGGTCTGACTTTCATCCTCAGCTCCTAGGAAGTAACCGCCAAACCCGTGGACTTTCCAGAATGATAGGAGGGTCTTCTTGCTCTTCATGGGGGGCTCCAAAGCTACAAGATATCACTCCACACTGACACAAAGTTCAACACATAGGCGATCAATTATGCCTATGAAATGATACCGTAATTAAATGTCTGAACACCGAAATCAGGCAAGGTTCCTGGGTTGGCAATACTCCATGCATACTGGTCGCCTACCGATTTGGGAAAAGAAACGTTTATGGAAGCTTCGGATTTTGAAATCCTCTCAGCCTGTACTATGTCTTCCTTTGGCTAATGTTTTTTACCCATACCCTTTCTTTATAATGGACCATAAGCTTGCGTATAACAGTTTCCAGAAAGTTCTGTAGGACCTTCTACTGAATTATTAAACTTGGAGATGGCCTGAGGAAGATCCAGGACTTTCAGCTCATCTCAGAAATGAGGATGGTCTTTTGTGGATTCTTCCCTCTAACTCCATAGTTAGATCCTAACTCTTTGCTGTTGGTGTCAAGTCTTGAACAGAGGTGGAAGTCTAGAGGACTATGCCCTCAAACCTCACAGTTTGGCTAACTCCAGGTACAATCACATAAGTAACAACAGTGACAAAAAAAGATAATTCCATTTTGGAAAAGCATTCTATAATTACTTGCATATGCCTGTTATAAAGAGCACCAGTTAAGGCTAAATAATCTCCTATTTCTGTAGGGTGTCTCTAATGTAAATTTTTACCCACAATTATTTATCAGAAAGAGTACATCAATAATGCTTTATGGATATGTCTCTGAACTCATCTCTTGCACTGTGTCTCTCACCTGCCAGGCTCCAGCTATACTGACCCCTTCATGGCTCCTCAGACTGCCAACCTGCTCCTTCTATCAGCCACATACATCTTTCTGCAAGTATCAACATGCTTATTTCTTTATTTCATTGAGATGTGCTCAACTTCACCCCAGAGAAGCTCTCCCTGACAATGCTATCCAAGACAGCACCCCATCATTAGGCTCCATGAGCCTACCCTGCCCTGTTTTTCTCCATGGCACTTATTACTACCTGGATGCACCCTGTTGTCATAGACCTTCCATCCCAGCTGGTAGGGACAGATTAGAATGTAGAATTCGCCAGTGGAGGAATTTGAGTATTTTATTCTCTATTATATCCTCATTCTCTAGAAGAGTGCCTTACAGAGTTGACATTCAATACACATTTGCAGAATGTTCATCTTTTTAGGGACCTACTCTGATCTCATCTCCCCAACAACCCAAATATCATTATTTCCATTTTACAGATGACATAGTTACACAAAGTCACATGTCTAATAAGTTGACTGTGACCTAGATTTTTTTTCATCACAGTGTTCCTATGTTTCTATTATACATATCACAAACAGGAGTGCCTGGGTGGCTCAGTTGGTTAAGCGTCCGACTTCGGCTCAGGTCATGATCTCACAGTTCATGGGTTCGAACCCTGCGTCGGGCTCTGTGCTGACAGCTCAGAGCCTGGAGCCTGCTTCGGATTCTGTGTTTCCCTCTCTCTCTGCCCCTTCCCCGCTCACACTGTCTCTCTGTCTCTTAAAAGTAAATAAACATTAAAAAAATTATACATATAGCAAACAGTCATTTGAGGTATCATTTCCAGAAATAAGACATTCGGTAAAGAGTTTACATTGACAGAGCAATCAAAATATTTTACAACACATCACCAATCCATGCCTAAGAGTTTGTTACCTATCGTTAAAATTGAACAGAAGATTCAGTAAGTGAACAAAGTTACCAATAATCCAAACATTATATTGGCTATCTACAATCATGGATTAAAAACCAAAAAAAAGATCAATGTGTTTAGAAGAGGCTTTTAGGAATCTTTCAAATGGTCATTTTACAATATACAGCAGGCATTATCAATTAATATTTTTTTCAAATGCAAGATCCTTATGCCAAACCTGATTTTTTTTAATCCTCAACCATGGCAACTTCAATAGAGTCTGCCAGCAGAAGATACACCGCTCAGGTTGAAGCAGATGGCATAATGATTTCTGTGACAGGCTGAGGATCCCACACACCAAGACCTAATGCCTATGGTATGTTTGCACAGGAGAAAAATATTTGGACTTCTCCTACGGTAAGCCAGAATGAACAAATCACATTCCAAGAACAGAGAGTTTATCTATATGAAGTTGACTGGTGAAACAGAAGCTCTGATATAGAAGACCACGTATGAAGATACTCTAAGAGTGAAATTACAGGACCAGAAAAGTACAACACTATGAGAATCATTTAAAAGTACTGAATATCAATTGTTTTCTCCAAATTTGCTAAAGGTTTAACCAATGTCACTAACTGTTCCAAACTCCTCTTGGCCCTTGAAGTCTATGTAAATGTAAGAGCAAGGGTTAAAGAGATCACATATTTAAAAACTATAACCTAATTATATCATTATACAAAAGAGTTATTTTTAAATGTGCAGATTTGCATTCATAGGAGAAAGCACAAACACACCTTTCAACTCTGCTATAACTGTTTAATAAAATGGCTTTCTGAACTATATATAATCTTGAAAAACAGGAATGGATCTTACTTGCCTTGACAGACCTGTTCATAGCAGACACAGCATAAATGTTTAATAAAAAAGCTTGACTCCCATCTTGGTTTATAAATATAAAATAAACAGAAGAAAACACAACTATCTGGTGATTTTTATATACAGATAAACAATCTGTATAATTTATGTAAGTTGCTAGTAAACGAGCAAGAGTCACCAAGTAATTAACTGTTCTCTGTTTAAGTTCTGGCTGAGTATTTCAATCTAAAAGGTCCTTTTGTGTTCTTAGTAAATAGACGGATTAACCTAATTTATGGATTTTAATTAGTGCTAATACCTAAAACATAACTTAAAATGAAGGTTATGTAAATCAGTCAATTGAAAAAGTCGTCAAAGTCTTTGTAAAAAGGCAGGATGAAACACCTCTCAGTTTTTAGAAGTACAGGTGAAGTCCTCTTATAAGATGCAGTCAGAACAGGAATTGGTTGAGTTATCTCAAAATGTCAGACTGAGCAGAAATCATAACAAAGGACAAATACATAACTTGGAAAGCATTTTGATCCAAAGCATGTATGTATTCATTCACAAGTATCTTGATGCATGAGAGGTCCCCACCTTCTTTCCTGCATGAACTGCACTCAAGTAATATGGCATTATTTTTAATTTCAGTCTCTTTAAGATGGAGCAAGAGTTTGGACACCTGAGAAACCATTTCATTAAAAAACCTCGACGTTTAGAAGATCTTTCTTCAGAATGTTACAGTTTGATCACACCCAATAAATTTACCAACAACTGTTTTCTCAATTCATTTACATAGTCTTTCAAGAGAATTTAAGTAAATGTCCATGGAAAAAGTTTTTGCCATAACTTTTATGTTATGTAATGGAATCACATAGTTACAAAAAAAAATTATGACTGGCCAAACAGCTCTAAAAAGGACTCTGACAAATGTACATCTGCCCCCCAGGTGACACTGCACCTTCAGGTGGCACACAGGACATGTCTGAAGAAATAAGTTGTGCTCTGAGCATCAGTCACTATGCCTTCCAGGACTACTGAAAAGCAAGCCACTCATCTGGAGGTGTTGCTAAGAGAGCTGCTCTTCTACAATAGCACGCCAGGAAAATAAACAATTCCCTTTCGTTCTATACATAATTAAGCCCACCCTGTGGGAATAGCTGTATCAGAGTAACCCTTCCACTGAGATCAATTAGAAAATTTATATAAAGAGCTGTGTGTGAGAACAACTCTGAAGGTGTCAAAAAGAAACAACCACTTCTGCCATATTCTATTCATCAGAAGTAAATCAGTAAACCCACCCCACACTCAAAGAGAAGAGATCACACAAAAGCATGAACACCAGATGGCAGGGATTATTGGTGTCCATCCCAGGGGTAGACTACCACAGAGTGTCATAGTAAAACTGCTGAAAGCCAAGACCTAGGGGAGATCTTAAAAGTCACCAGAACAAAAAAGAACCTTATCTTCAGAGAAGAGTAAAACAGACAGCTGACTTTTCAAGTTAATCAATGAAAAACAGAAGACAATAGAATAAAAAAGTACAAAATGACAACAACGAGAAAAGGTCACCTGAGCATTTTCAGAACACCTTCCCTACACACATACTCACACAGTGTTGCTTCAGAACTGTACCAAAGGAATTCACAAGTAAATTCTTAGAATTAATAAAGATCCCTCATGGAATTTCCTTACATTAGCACAAAAGACTGAAGAACACACACACACACAAAAACAAGTTTTAAAAATGTGAGTAGGGGTGTCTGGGTGGCTCAGTCCAGTTGAATGACCGACTCTTGACTTTGGCTCAGGTTATGATCCCAGGTTCGTGGGATCAAGCCCCACACTGGGCTCATACTGAGTGTGGAGTATGCTTGGGATTCTTTCTCTCTCTCCCTCTGCCCTTCTCCCCTGCTCACACAATGTCTGTCTGTCTGTCTCTCTCTCTCTCTCAAATAAAATAAAATAAAATAAAATAAAATAAAATAAAATAAAATAAAATAAAAATAGGGGCTCCTGGGTGGCTCAGTCAGTTAGGCATCCAATTCTGGATTTCAGCTCAGATCATGATCTCATGGTTCATGCTTAGGATTCTTTCTCTCTCATTCTCTCTCTCTCTGCCCCTCCCCAGCTTGTGCACACATACACTCTCTCTCTCAAAATAAATAAATATACTTAAAATAAAATAAATAAATGAAAATAAAAATATGAGTAAATCAATGGTAATATCTTAAAACAATAAATAAAATTTGTGGAGTTTTAAATATAAGTAGAATGAAAGTACATGTCAATTACATAAAAGACACGAGTAGGGTACATGAGGTTGAACTGTACTAAGCTCCTTTCATTTTCCAAGAAGTAGTAAAAGTTCCAATTGAAATAAAATCAAAATAACTTCAGGGTAATATATCTGACAAAGGACTCAGGTCTGGCTTAAAAAAGGAAAACTCAATATTAAAAAAGATCCAAGTAGAAAACGAACAAAGAAAGACATTTCACCAAAAAGTTGTGTGGATGGCAAATGGGAACATAAAATATGTTCAGCATTATTATCCATCCTGGAAATGCAAATTAAAAGCACAAATACTATCACTCTATATCTATCAGAATGACTGAATAAATAATAGCGGTAAAACCAAGTGCTGGTAAGAATGTGGAGAAAATGGATTTCTCCTACATTGCTGGCAGGAATGTGAAATGGTACAGCCCCACTGGCAAAGAGTTAGGCAGTTTCTGAAAAAAAACTAAACATGCATTTACCATACAACATGGCAATTACACCCTTAGGCATTTATTATATAGAAATTAATACTTAACATTCACACAAAAACATGTATGCAATGCTCACAGAAGCTTTATCTACAAGAGTAAAAACCTAGAAACAAACAAAATGTCTCTCAACAGGTGTACCCCTACCAGCAAATAATACTAAACAACAAAAAAGAATAAAATATTAATATACACAACAACTTGGATAGATCACAAGAGTGTCATGAGTAATGAAAAACATGAGACAATCTCAAAAGGTCACATACATTATGATGATATTTTCATAAAATTCTTGAAATGGTTAAATTATAAAGATGGAAAAAGTTGCCAGAGGACAGGGGTGGTGGCAGGAAGGGAACAGGGTATAACTCTTAAGGAGTAGCACAGAGAGATCATTGTGGTGATGAAATAGTATCTAGATTGCGATGGTGGCTCCACAAATGTATGCCAGAGAATGACATGGACTGAAGAAATGGACACACCTTGTACCATTATCAGTTTCTTGGTTTTGATATTTTACTGTAATTACCAAGACATCACCCCTGGAGATAACTGGGTGAAGTACATACAGGACCTCTCTATTATATTGAAAACCTCCTGTGAATCTATAATTATTGTAAGATTTTTTAAAAGTTGACTCTAATAGGCCAAGGATGCTCACTCTAATCTTTAGGGTAACCACTAAAAGAATAATAAAATTAAGTATAAATAGCATGCTAATAGAGGAAGAAGATGAAATAAAAAGTGAACTAGGGGCGCCTGGGTGGCTCAGTTGCTTAATTGTCCTGATCTCATGGCTCAGGTCATGATTTCATGGCTCATGAGTTCAAGCCCCATGTCAGGCTCTGTGCCGACAGCTCAGCCTGAAGCCTGCTTCGGGTTCTGTGTCCCCCTCTCTCACTCTGTCTCGCACTCTGTCTCTCAAAAAAGAAAACAAAAGACACTAAATTATAAATTTTTAAAAGTGAGCTAATACCAAAAGGAAAAAAAAAATGAATAAACAAGACAAAGAGAAAAAAATAATGAATCAAAATAAAAATTTATCAATAATTACATTAAATGACTACAATTGCCCCACTGTATAACACAAGAAAATGCCTGCTGTTTACCAAAGATATGACTAATAATAAAAAAGATAAAGATGAAAATAGAAAGATCCACCATACATACATCAACCAGAAGAAGCCTGGTACACCTAAACTGGTACCAAGCAAGTGGACTTTAAGGCAAGAAGCATTACTGGAGACAAAGGCAGTAATTTATCTGATTCACAGAGATAAAGGGTCAATTCAGTAGAAATAAGACAATCTCAGTCACCTAAAAATATAACTTCAAAACACGTAGGGCACAAGGGCTCAGAATCCAGATGAGAAACAGACAAATCCAAGTCCTAATTAGAGATTATAACACATCTCTCCCAGTAACTAATAGAATGGGGGGGGGGGGGGATCCGTAAGGATATAAAAGATCTGAACAAAATTCTAAATAAATTTGATAGAATCAATATAAAAAAGAAACTATATTCCTAGAAAAGAAAAAACAATTAGAAAATCAAAAGCTTTAAAAAAAGACTGCATTTAAAATATAATAAAATTATTTGAAAAAACTGGAATACAACATAGAATTCAGAAACACTCACATATACATGACCACATGATTTACTGTGCCAATGTAAGGGAGAAAAGAATGGTCTTTTCAATAAAAGGTTCTGGTTCAAATGGATATTCAAATGGAAAATTAATTCACAAACATACTTTACCTCACAAAACAGCCAAAATTTAGAAGCTAAAGCAAGCTTCTGAGAGAAAAATCTCTAATCAATGATTTAAGTAGGACAAAAAAGGCAGTGTATACACATAGAGGAAAAGTTTTAAAAACTGGACTTTATTAAAGTTAAAAAAAACCTTCTTGTCATCAAAACATATAACTAAGAAAGTCAAAAGGCAAGACACAAGCAGAAAAAAACAGTTACAATACAAATATCCAACAAAGAAGTCGTATTCAGGAAACAAAAAAACAAAAAAAACAACAACAAACTATTGTAAATCAATAAGACTCACAAACCAATAGAAAAATTGGCAAAAGACTTAAACAGAACTCCACCAAGGAGTATATCAAAATGATCAATAAGCATATACAAAGGTGCTCAATATCATTAATCATCACATGATACTACAACATACCCCCTACAGTGGCTAGAAATGGAAAAAGAGAAATTTAAAGCTGACAGTACCAGCAATGAGGCAGAACAATGAGAATTTTCTTACATTACAGTGAGAACGTAGACCTACTCTTTGGAAAACAATTTGGCAGAATCTACAAATGCTGAAAAAAATACCTTAAGGCCCAGAAATTTCACTGATAAGTAAACATCCAAGAGAAATGTACACTTATGAAGATCAAAGGACATGTGTTAGAATGTTTATGGCAGTTTTGTTTGTAATAGCAAAAAACTGGAAAAAAATTACAATCAACAGAAGAAAGTACAGATATATTCTAGTACATTCATGCAATGAAAAATGGAAAAGAATTACAGCCACATATAACAACATGAAGGAATATAACAGACACAAAGTGAAGAAAAAGGCAGGAACAAAGCATGTATACTCATATTGTATTTATGTAAAACTCAAATACTTATTCATGGGATAAAAGTCAAAATAGTATATGATCTGACTTCCATGAGAAATCTAAATGAGACAAACTCACATAATCAGAGAGAAGACTGGTAGTTGCCAGGGGCAGGGAAAATGGGGAGATGCTGATCAAAGGGTACAAACTTCCAGTTATAAGTAAGTAAGTTCTGGGGATCTAATGTACACTGTGGTCACTACAGTTAACAGTACTCTATGGTATATTTGAAAGTGGTGAAGTGAGTAGATCTTAAATGTTTTCATCATACACAAAAAAAGGTTATTACTGAGGTGACAGATGTGTTAACTAGCCTCATTTTTGGTAATCACTTCACAACACACATATGTATCAAATATCCCTTTGCATATCTTAGACTTATGCAGTTACATGTCAATTTTATCTCCCACAGCCTGGAAAAAAAATAGTGATTCTTTTGGGGTAGAGGATGGGGACTGACTGAGGGGATACAGAGTATGATGGAGTTTTAGTAACTTTCTATACTTTGACTTAGGTGAAGAGTTTTATGTGTACATTCCATTTATAAAATACCCATGAGCTATATAGTTTTGTCCTTGACTTTATGTTAATTCTAATTTTTTTTTAAGTTTGCAAGGTAGGTAAGTGCTAAGAACTTGGGGCACTCCAATGACTAATAAAACAACAACAACAACAACAACAACAAACCTACTTCTCTGAAAGAAAGAAGGTGGTTTGAACAACCTCCGTGTTATTAAGCTAAATCTCCTGACAGAAACTCGGAATTTAAAGTTCAATTACCAGGCACTCACCTTAAATGAAAGAGAACACAGAAACTAGGTATCTGAAGATGAAGCCAAGACCATTACTGTGATGGATGGCCCTCTGCAGGCTTGATACGGATTCCACTGGCTAATTCCCATCTACAGAAGAAATCCTTCAACAAGTGATCAAGTCAAGATGAATCCTCAGCACGTGTGTTTTAACCTCTGTAGCATATGTAGATGTTTCTTCCTCAAAGATCATGAATTTTTGCAACTTGTAATCATTTAATTGCACAGCAAATTACAAGAAGAAAAAATAATTATGCTATCTAATATTTTTATACTGAAGTATTCTGATCTACCCTGATACAAGGTTGACACAACATGAGGTTTCAAAATTATAATTTTTTTCAACAATACCTATCCTGTAAAACTAATGTCAATCCAAAAATACTTGAAAAGATCAATGTCTTAATATTTTGATCATAAAAACATGATCTACGCTCTCAAGTTTAACAAAATTGAATATTCGCAAATATGTAGATTCACTTAACTAATCTGCTACAAAATATTGAAATATTGACTTCTTATGCTCCATCTATTCTGGGTTGTTAACTGAAGATGAAGTTAATATTATTAACTATGTTTTAATGGCTAGCATCAATCTTTCCAGAAGTACTTGTATAATGGTCTAGAAAAAGGATTGCTTAGGACCAAACCAAATCTCCTAAAGCATTTTTATACAGATTATCAAAACCTGTTTATGGTCCTGTTATTTTGACTTATTCTGAATGCTAGAATAGCAATGAGAATACAGTGACCCAAATGCTTATATAATTTGATGGATATTTCTATCACTTAAAAGCTAAAATATATATATTATCTTAATTAAGTAAGAAAATGACCACTGCTTTTGCAGTCCTAGTTTTGATAGACTTTAAACAAATTTATAAACAAATATTGCTAGTTCAATTTCCCAATTTCTGTTTGTTTGTTACTCCTTAATGTAATGAGAAATAAGAAATAAGGCACTCTGGGGAATCTGCCATAACAGGTGCACCTCATAGAAATGCAGACTGTTGTTTTTAATCTGCGCCTTGTCTTTTCTTCTTGCAGAGGAAGAAAAGTGCTTATTTTCTTGTGAACTTACAAAACTGCTGTAAAACACTCTCTGGAACTGATCCCAAACATGAAATGCAAAGACAGACAGGATACCGAGAGTATTCAATGAAATACAGCACCTAAAATGGTAGCAATCAGAGGAAAAAAAATTTTACACGTAATAGAACTGCATTTCAAGTTTGGAACCAGGGGAGGCCTCCTTTTCCATAAATCTTTCAGTGAAATACTGATTAGAGCACAACTCTGATGCATTATTGAACAGGCAAACCCTTGCACAGTAATTGATGGTGGCACTCTGATTTAATGATCCTTATTTTTAAAGCTAATTAAAGAAATTGAGTTGCATGTTCAACGGGGATTAGCTTAATGTGACGAGACTATTTTGGACATAAAGTACCTCATAGCTCCTGAACTAAACAAGATACAAAATGGAGCAGCAAATTATAAGATGGTATGGGGGGGGGTGGTATTTTCTGATGGCATCAGCATAATTTCATGTTTTCTATGAAAACTTCTCTTCATTCATTCAAATACTTACTGAGTACCTCAAATGTCCAAGACATTGGGCTCTAGGTAACAGGACACAAATTGAACATATAAAATGCTTGCATAATCACTAATATGTTAGATATCCTATAAAATTACTCTACCAAGCATAGTTAACCCACCTACTGAGATAGAAAACTTTCTTTTCATAGCTATGAGTTCTTGAATAGCAAGGCAGATAGTGGATGAGAATTTACAGATATTCTTAATGTAGCCATTGATGATCCTTGCTGACAAATTTAAAATATAAGGTTATTGAATTTAGAAAATAATCCCTTAACCCAAGAACATTCAGGCAGTCATTCTGAGTAATCAAAATGTAAATTCTCTGCATCTGCCTCTATGTGGATACAAGTACAAAGTTTCAGGGGCACATTTGTCTTAAAATTCCCATGCGCTATATAAAAAGGATAAATGATCAACCAGGAAACCCAAGATGAAACACAAAGAAAAAAATGAATTAAAGAGTACCTACGACTCTTCTTGTCTTCTCCCTTTTGATATTTAGAAAGATATATATAAATCATCAAAAATCTACCTAAAGTAATGTGTATTGTTACAGGTCATTAAATGACAAGATCAAGTAACAAAATGGTAAACTTTGTACCTTTATACAACTTAGGTGATGTTGTTAAGTTAAATGAATGGCCACATGGCAAGTTATGCTATTTTATAACGTTTCAGTCTTCATTCAGGGCTGCATCTATGAAAATCTGATTTATTGTTAAAACTACACCACAAAAGATACTAAGTAGAATCAATATACAAGGCATACGGCACTAAAATGTCAGGCTGAGGCATCATAAAGCAGGGGGCTCCATGTGTATTTATAAACTAATTTTTTAAAAGTCTAAATTTCACTAAAATCTTTAGAAATACTCATAGATGAAAAGATTCAAATTCTTCCCCTCGACCCATTTTCCTAAAATATATATGAATACTTGAGTAAAGATTGCAATAGAAAAACTGAGCTTAAAATAGTCAGCTTAGAACAGTTTTAAACTTTTTTTCATTATTGTTGTAAATTTTATAAAAATAAATTGTATTTATTTATTTATTTATTTATTTAATTGTATTTATGTAAATAAAATTTTTACAGAAATTTTAAGCTTACCATTTAAAGAAAAGTTAGGTTCAGGCACCTGGATGGCTCAGCAGTTAAATGTCCAACTCTTGGTTTCGGCTCAGGTCATGATCTCATGGTTCATAAGTTCCATGAACCATGGAACCATGTTCTGTGCTGACAGCACAGAGTCTCCTTGGAATTCTCTGTCTCCCTCTCTTTCTCTCTCTCTCTCTCTCTCTGTCTCTCTCAAAAGTAAATATTTAAAAAACAAAACAAAATACTAGCTTCACCACTCAACCTCCCTGTGCCTCCATTTCCCTATCCCTTAAAGAAGAAAGGTAACATTATCTACTCCATCTATCTCCTAGTATCGACCACTTTACAGTATCGTTGTAATTACAAAACGGGTACTTGGAACAGTTCTGGCACACAGTAAGAATTTCATAGCTGTCAATTGCTATGATGTTGACGGTGAAAAGTGGTGCATCTTTCCAATATGGCTAGTAAGAAAAATACAAGGTCTTCAAAGTAACTTCAGTTACTTGGCTAGTTTATTTATATTAAAGATTAGTTCTCTGGCAAGGAAAGATAATCACTGATGTATAACAATTCTGAATTTTCATGAATATTTACATATTCCTTAATCAAGCAATCATTTATTGACCTTGGGTGAAATGTATTAGGCACAAAGCAGTCGAAGATGAACATGACATGGTTTTATCCCAAAAAGCAATAAATGGTCTCCAAACAAATCTGAAAGGCACTTAATTCTACAACTCCTTTTTATGCTTGGTGAGAACAAATGGCAAGTGGAATGCAGCATACACACCACGGTCTAGGCATGTGTGTTGATGTGTATTTGCAGAATGTCTTTTCTTTATTTAAATCTCAACACTTCTGTGCTTTCTTAGCAAAAGTTCCAAGGGAAAAAAATTTAAGGAATGTAGCTTGACCAAAAGTAATATTCTTATCAAAGTATGCTAAAACTTTCTACATTAAAGGGGCGAAGGTATCAAAAATCAGTAAATTAATATATTTTAAATGCCAGGACAAATAGAAACTCAGAAATTGAAAACTCAGACAAACAACATGTTAGAATGTTTGTAGTGTTTTTTCTATCAGTCCCACTTTTCCAGAAGACAAATAAAACTGATTCACAGTTCACAGTCTGCTTAGAGAAAAATAAAACAAAACCTTACAGACAAGTATAAATATATGGAAATGGGCACAGGAAGCTGATGTCACTTTGTCACATGGCCTCTCCATCCCACTATTATCCCATCCAGTTCATCTACTTTAAAATCTAGAATATTTTAGAAAGCAGAATGAAAATTCTGTTTTGTATGTAAAAGGTCCTCTGATTAAAATCTGGGGGAGAATTTAAGGGAAATGGCCAATCTTCATGAACGTGAATTTACTAAACATTAAGTGCATTTCTCTTTAGTAATGCTAATAACTGTTTTTCTAACCTATTTGTTCCTTTATGGAAGAGAACTAAGAGTTTAGGAACAGTGTAAATTAAAATAAAAAAGCACTCTGGCTTCAGGGTCAGACGGACTTACATTCTTCCTCTAAATCTACCAAAGGCTAATTCTGTGGTCCAGACTAAGCTACATCACCTGTCTCAGCCCCAATTTCCTCCTGGACACGATGGGGATAATACATACCTCACTGAGCTGAAGGACTAGTTAAATGAGACAAAGTCCACAGCAGTGGAGGGCTTCCTAAAGGCAGTGGTGGTTGTTTTGCTTATAGCTTCAGATGTAGATCAACCTCTCTTGTTCGTAAATTCCTGGGTTAAAAAACTCATTTAGGTTACACCCAGTAAATTTCACATTTTTTCCCTCTTCTCCAAAGACCATTTAACTTTGTCACAAAAACACCATACAATTAGCACCATTTGCTGTTTTAGATACACATGCATACCCAATAGCAAGATGGTGTTGCATTTTAATCCAGCACTGTATAAAAAGCTTGAACAGTGCCTTCTTGCCCAGGATAAAACAAGAATTTTAGTCCCTCAAAGGCTCTATATTTACAAACTTTTGGTTAAAGGAACAAACATTTAAAAGCTGTTATTGTACCAAAAATAAAGTATTTGAAATTCCCACAGTAAATAAACTCTATGGTAAATGTAAAAACATAAGACTCACTCCTTCTCTTTTAACTTCCCCTAGATAATGTATGGTGAAGTCTCAAGAAACAGATACTTTCCTGTTAGGCAGCTGCAATGCTGCAACGCTCTATCATGAAAGTAAAACCATTTCAGGGGTAAGAAAAATATTTTTTCATTTTCACAAGCAACACCAACTTGGAAGAATTCCATTCCATTTTTAGATAATTCCTGTTAATGGGGTCAAGGCATATTTTCTTTCTCTCTGTATTTCCTCCCCCGCCACCACCAAGTCATAACTTAACCCAGGCATTCTTGGGAGACAGCAGTTACTCCCTTTACTGATAGCAAGACTGCAGACGAATCGTCTCCATTTCAGTCTCAAATTAGAAACCGTAGAGAGAGGGGTGATGCTTTTACCATTTATGTAAGCAATAAAGCTGAAGAAACACAGGCATTTCTGCTCTTTTCCATGAATCCTACAAAACTGTATCTTTCTGATTACAAAATGCCCAGTTATCAAAATTCTCGTCTTTCCACCAATCTAAAAAATATAATTGTAAGAAATTACCAGTGCTGCTGATGCCACTGCTTAAAAGCAACATACCTTAACAGGCTGGCCATGAACCTGAGTTAGCAGTCTTACAAATGAGTACCCACAGAATAGTAACTCCTCAGGCATGCCCCTGAATACTTGTGTTTTAGCCAACACCCCCTGCTTACATCGGATATTTGAAAGGGATACTGTGAAATATATACTGACTACTTATTTCTCCAGATTCTCTAAAACGTACCCTCTTTTAAGACAGAGCATCAGAAAAAAAAATTCATAGAATGCAGTACATTTTAGCAGAAGAGCCATCACTAAATTAGGATGGGACACTGTATTCATAGTGTGTGCTCTTAATGTACTGCATTCTTAGAAAGATGAAAGAAGCATTTCTTTGAACAGTTTATGCATTTTACGATTGTAACTGAAGGTCTTATTTATCAAAATGTCAGTAAAAACTTTACTTTAAATTTACCTTAATTCTGTTACGTTTTTGCTATAATTTTTAAAATGTGGAGAAACAAAATATATGATGGCTGAATATCGTATACAAACAAGTGTTAGAAGTTGATACAATTTTCAACTTGATCCAATGACGTTTGATACAGAATGCTGAGTGCAAAAGAGAAAAGATGATAAACACACATACAACCCTCCCCAGAAAAGCGAAAAAAGCCCACTTAGTAAATCCTTCACAATCTGGCTCCAGAGTTTCCTCCCTTGCCAAGAGCCCACACATAGGCTACTGCCCTGAGAACATACATCTCTAGCTGATTCTGTATCAAGGTCTCAACCTCAGCATTACACATATTACAAACCCAGCAATTCTTTGTTTTAGGAAGCTGTGCTATGCGTTTGAGCAATGTTTCACAATATCCCTGATGTCTGTCCACTTACATGCCAGTAGTATGCCCCAACCACCCCCAAGTTACAATAGTCAAAAATGTCTCCACATATTGCTATACATCCCCTAGAGAGAGAGAGAATGTGAAATCACCTTCACTTGAGAACAACTCCTCTATTCCCTTGTAAACACTGTTTCCTCTACCTGAAATAATTTCCCCTATCACTGCAGAAAACTCCTACTCACTTTTCAGATCCGTCTTACATGTTCCCTCCAATGCAAAGTTTTCTTTCAAAGTCAAAGTTAATAATTCCTTCTTCTTATACCTCTCACTTTCTCATTTAGTTACATAAAATGCATGTATGTTCTCCCCCCCTCTATATAATGAGAACCTTCATCTTATTTATTCATTGTATTTTTATCGGCTTTATTACTAAATGATTATAAGTCTTCTATAAAAGCATCCATGAGATAATTGCCAAGGAAATTGCCCTCCAATTGCCAAGGAAAATCTAGCTCACAGATTGATGTCTCACACTGAGCAATATATAACCCTCCAGCTCTCTCTTTATATGTACACAATTGTTATTGCTGCCTTTGCTCCTGGGAAATGGAAATTAAATAATACTCAACTTGAGTAAACCAAGGTCGTTGGAATATCTAGTTCTCTGATGTTTATATTTGGTCTTTATTTAGATTTACCTTTGAATCACCCATTAGTCAATACATTTTGCCATGAGAGTTGTTCCAAATTCTTTTCTGTGAATGTGAATAGGTAAAATTTAAGAACACGGAAATACAAAATTTTTATACCATGAAGACTATATTTCAAATAAAAAAGAAGGATCCAATTATTCTAATCAACATTGAACAATAATTTCCAACATGATTCTACCTGTCCAATTATTTCAAGACATGTCATAAAGTTTCCAAAGAAAAACTTAGAAAAATCCTGGCTTCATTTTGTGTGTGTATATATACACTTTATGGATTTAGATGATATGTATATAAGCCAATACTTTTCTGGAAAAAAGGTGAAGAACAAGGAGCCTTGAAATATCAAACAACAAAAACAACAGCAAAATAACAGAATATCATACTCCAAAAAAAGCTGCAAATCATAGACATGCAGAAACCTCCAGAATATGCTGTGCCCTGAGGCTTGTTTCCCTGTATCAGCAGCATTTGTAACCTGAATTATCCACATCATTTTTTGGTCTTGGCTGCCATAGCTTAAAAAAACAAAATCGCAGCAATGCCGATTTCAAGGTACTAGTCCTAAATTTCCACTGAAAGTGATAATTTTAATTCACAGTTTTTGTACAATAACTCTGGGTAAAAAGACATTTAATTTCATGTCTATGGTCAGCTCATCAGGCAAGGCAATTAATTAATCAGGAAAGCAGTATCCACCTCTACTGGACTGGAGAAACATCACAGAATAAATATGCAAATCCAACACCCTCATGGCTGACAAGTTTCTATTATTAAACTGCGAACGTGTTTATTTCCCCCACAATAGCTGGATTTCTGTCGTGAATACGCGGTGAGCCCTGCAGTGATTAGCTGTGATGACTAGGTGACAGTGAGGACACTACTTGAGAATTTGCATCTGACAGATCACTGACACACAGTCACAGCTCTTTTTCTTCCTTCTCTTCACTTAAACAGGAACCATGCAATAGGAAAAGAACTGGAGCTATTAGAGATTATTCAGGTTTAATAGCACACATCCTTTTAGCTGGCGGTTAGAACAATACACAATGTGGCAGAGTTAAACAGAGGCATCAATTATGCTCTCAGACCTGTTAATATTTTTGACAATATTTAAATAGCACATCCCTTCAGGGCATGGCTTTTTTGCCCTCTCAGTTACACACCTGTCAAGTGTTTAATTTGCCAAAGGGAAACAGTTTGATTTCTAAGCGCAGTCTTAATACTGAAGAAGCAAATTGGAAAAATTACACATTATTGAATAGAAGTAATGAGAAGGATCTGAGGGGAACAAATAGTTGGCTTAATTCAACATGGCATGTCAGCATCTGTCATTAACGCAACAATATGATCATGTTCTCCAATATGCTGCACATACCTTGGGCTTTTCAATTATTCACTCCTTTCGCTTTCTAAAAGGTAGGAGAAATGATGGTGGAGTAAAGTTGAAGGAGTCAAATTTTTTGGTAATACTAAAAAAGATGGAGACAATAACTTGTACCTGTTGTGCACATAAAACTATACATCTAAAACATAATGCAGGTGGAAGATAATAAGTAAAACCTAGCCAGCAGTCAGACTGGTGTCGCTATTGGTTTAAAAGCACAAATTTAACTCCTAGGTTCATTAATATTAAATAACATTTATAAATTAGCAGTGGGTAAACTACATAGAAAATTTAATTCTAGCATGATGAAGCCTATAATATTCATGTTTAAACTTTAAAATGGAAAACAATACAAGGTTTTAAAATTTACTCTACTCATGTAAGAAAAACACTGGTTCCACAAACACATGAAATTGAGTTAGTCAGAATGAAGAATGAAGCGAGGAGTCACAAAAACTGTGAGAGAAATCAATGGTATTTGCCAAAATTAAACTCTTGACTTACAGGGGCCAAGTTTCTACCCTTGCGGGGAAAAAAAGATGTGAGACAGGCCGCAGAATAAAAAAAAAAAGGGAGAAGACTGTACCTCGGGAGCCAAGAAAACCGAGTTCTAGTTCTGGCTCTGCCCTTACAAGCAAGTAACTTCACCTCACTAAGTAGTTGAAATAAGCAGGGTATGGGCCAGTTCGTTTCCTGGGTCCCTTTCAGTATTTGAAGAGACCAACTAGCCAAAAGTCCAAAGGCACGTGAGACATGCCCATAGAATTTCCAAACCTCACAATGTACTGAGTCTTGAAATATATCCGCATCTATCACTAATGAACAAGATCACACTCTCTTTAGTCGCAGACTGTCTGGCTTGATAACATTTTGCTCAAGGGTTTCCAGGGTGATTTCAGCTGAATCACGAGGGACCCAAAGTTTTGGAGCCCGTATCCAACTTCTATTTGGAGATGGTAGAACAGGGTCAACAAGCAGAGCCATTTCTGCCCTCCTTTTGGAGCTAGCAGGGATATTTCCAGTTATGTCATTGGATTAGTGGTATTTCCTAACACACTAGTACTTTTTGTTTCAATATTTCCTTTCATTCTATTCATATTTTCATATAATATAATAGGGGGAGAAGATACCTGTTCAACTTCTTCACTGTCTCTGAAAAACCAGATAATCGTCCTCATCATAATTACACTTCTATTCAGGACACTGATCTCTCTAAACTCTTGCCCATTCATTCTGAAATGGAGTACCTAAAACCAATCTTTACAATAACTTGCAAAAAAAAAAAAAAACTACATATAATAAAACACACCTTTTTCTTAAATCATGATCATGACTTTTAAAATCACTAAGCAGACATTCACTAGAGAAGACTATTTTTTAAAATTCTTTCTTTCTTTCCTTTCCTTTTGCTACCAAAATATCTAGATTAAGAAGTGATGTGACATTAAATAAATTCCTTCCCTATTGCTACTATTTGTTCTTTTTGCATCTGGCACATTTGTTTTTAGCTAGAGCTATTCTTTCACTGACCTATGAAACTAGTCTTCAAATTTCATTTTTAACCTTTTAATAAAAGGTAAAATATCTGTTAGCAATCCATCTATAGTAATTCAATTAATGCTAAAACCATCAGAATGAAAATTAACTTAGGTTGAAAGCATGAGGAGATTGACTTGAAACGATGGAAGGATAAAAACCATTTTAAAAACATTTTGTTAAAAAACCTGAGAAATAATTATTAAATTAAGTTCAAAGAACATCTAACTTGAGTGCCCATTCTGTCATTGCAATGTTTCGATTTTAATATAAATGCTAGGAAATTTTAAAGCTCTTAATTTTTACAGAAAAAAAAACAGTGTTACATTTAGAAGTTCTAATGTTCATCACCATCTGATGCTGTCATTGAAGCAATTGCTACTTACACTCTTAAAAGAAGTGAGAATTGCAATTCCTCTAACTGATGACAATGTAATTATTTCTTTTACTGTCAAAATAGAGGTCATTTCCCTTCCTCACACACAGGATTACACATGCAAATCCAGGCTTATCTGAAATCTCATAAGCGTGCTGAATGTCTGAATCTGAAGACACAGGATCAGGTGAACAAAAAGTCTTAATGGGAAGGGAAACCAAGTCTATGGCCATCTACCCTACACTTATTTTTATCATCCCCTTCTCCTGTAAGGACTCACACTTCAGCATCCACACAGCTTTCAACACAATGTCATATCATCTACAATATACAGCAACAACCATTACAAAAATAACTAGAGGGGGTGAAAAGTCACAGTGAATCTGAATGTCTCATTTGGAGGTTTAAATGACTTCATTAACTATTCATTAACACATTCAAAAATCAGCTTTTTAGAAAAACACAAGACTTTCACGAGATCCTTGCCATGAATGCCTGTTTCAGGAGCATCGTGTCCTACCTGGTCTTTCAGCTGCTGTACTGAAGTCTGAAGGTTCAGAATCTGACTGAAGAGCGGGCTCTGCAAGACTGACTTTAGAAGGCTCAGTTTGTCTTCATTTGCTACATCCCCGCGTTCTCGCAGCTTGGCTTGTAAACGCTCTGCGGCCTGCAGGGCCCGATTTTTGTCTAAATCAAAGGGCAGCAGGTCATTAACAAGATTCGAAAGACACACATCAAACCATGCTTACAGAAATCCTAACACTACTCCTTTCAAGAGCATAAAATTGACTCAGCACAAAAAGGACTATCATATGTCCCTATAAATGTATCCTTCAAACCTTCAAGTCTCCGGTAAGACAGTCTGTGTGAAAGCAGAGAACTGGGTATAGTGTATGCTCCATGCAACTACTTGTAAACTATGGAAACTAATTCAGATGAAGTATAGTTGAATTCCAGTGCCAACCATCAGCTCTTACACAAACTACTGAAAACTAACCACTTTGTGATCTGGCAAATGCTGGTGTTATTACTTTTTAAAAAACATTATTTACATTCAAGAAAAATTAGAAATATAACCAGTAAGTGGATGCAGACAATGTCACTGATGAGCAAAACATCCAAAATATGACAGTCTCATATATTAAGGAACAAATATTCTATACTTGAGAATTTACTTGAAAATATATCACAACAATGTATAACCCTTCAAAAACACTACTTTTTTTAAATGTTTTTATTTATTTTTGAGAGAGAGAAAGACACAGAATGTGAGCAGGAGATGGTCACAGAGAGAGAGAGGGAGACACAGAATCCGAAGCGGGCTCCAGGTTCTAAGCTACCAGCACAGAGCCCGATGCGGGACTCGAACTCACCAACAGCAAGATCAGATCTGAGCCGAAGTCAGACACTTAACCGACTGAGCCACCCAGGAGACCCTAAAAACACTACTTTTTAATCCTTTAAATGTCTTTCCCTAAAATTAAATAGCATATTCATATAGGCATCAAGGCAAAATAATTCAAATATTTATCGATCACCCTATGTATCAGGCATAAAGTTGCAAAATAAGTATTTTGAATCAGTGTATCCCTAGTAACCCTACCTACCGGCCCCAATCCCTACCATTTTACATGCATGTTACTACCAGATGGTGAGTTTCTATGACAAATAACAGTTAAAAACATCTCCCTTAGGATGCCTGGGAGGCTCAGTTGGTTAAGCGTCCAGCTCTTGGTTTCAGATCAGGTCACTATCTCACTGTTCATGAGATTGAGCCCTGCATCAAGCCCTGACAGTGCAGAGCCTGCTTGGGATTCTCTTTCTCCTTCTTTCTGTCCCTCCCCCATGCAAGCACACTTGCTCTGTCTCTCAAAATAAATAAACAAACATTTAAAAAACAAAAAATCAAAACATCTCCCTAAAACTATCTCTCACTCTCTCACAAATGAACCCAAATTTGTTTTAAAGGAATAGAGACTACTCAAATATATGTTCTAATGGATTCATCATGGTAATAAGTGTACCTATTAACATTCATTTGCTGTATTATAGTAATCAAAGAGTGTGATCACCACAGACACTTTCTATAGCACCAAATGTGGGATTACACAGAAATGGGGAAATTAAGGCATGAATTATTATTGACCATGAGGTCACACACATACTCAAATTTAAACAAACAGGATTTACTCTTACACATAATTTTACAAGGTATAATAAAGACAGGAGAATTTTATTCTAGGCTTATTTCCCATGGGATCTCAGAATACAAATCTAGTATTAATTTCCATGTCAATTCTCAGAAAGTGTACAGATCAGTAATAACTTACAAAATAAAGATTGGAAGGGGACAGCTTAAATAATTCTGTATTTCCCCTTTGCTATCCACTTTTTTATGAGAGACTCTGCTTTGTGGACTAGTAGTCTTTATGGTGTGTGACTTTACCACATAATGAGATGAGGGAAATACATACCCATGCATTTTCATCACTGGCACAGCACATTACGAACAAAAGTCATAGTCATGATCCCATCTATCACAAAGACAGCTCCTTCTCCTTTCCCTGCTACCTACTCTCATCCTACTCCCCAAACCATGCAGGTATCAAGGCACCAGCCACAATCATAAAGGCACCAGGGTGAAATTCAGATACCTTCCGATAATCATACCCAAAGACTTACCTGGAAAATATGAGGCACTGGGCCATCAGACAAGGGATGGGTATACCTGATATACCTCAAACAATTTCTACAAACTAGCTTCTGTAAAACTAAAGAGCAGTGAAAAATAGACTAACACATGAATTTGGATATTTCAACCTAAATTATCTCATGCAGAAATTAAACTGCCTTAAACTGTCACTAAATGTTTGTTACCGTTATTGTTCATCATCAACTTAAAAGCAAAGCTCAGTAGTATTTCAACTGCCACAAATAAAGCAGGCATTGAGCTTCTTTCAATATTAAAAGTACTGTTAAACTTTCTGGTGCTACCCATACACAACCATTAACCAGAAGTGGGTCCATTAAATCAACTAGGTTTACATTAAACGACGGTTTCATTAAATTTCTCATAATTGGTAGAACGTTTCATATGGCTTTATCTTTTGCCTGAAAATGAGGTATTTTTATAACACTTCAGATTAAATCATCCAAATACAGAAACACGTTACCCTGGTATAATTATAGTGGATACAAACTTGTAAAAACTTTAAGTCAAAATCCTGCTATGTAGAAAAACCATTTCAAAGATCCCAAAGGAAAAAGGTTTGATTTTTATAAAAATAAGAAAGAATAGGGGCACCTGGGTGGCTCAATCAGTCAAGTGTCTCACTTGAACTCAGGTCATGATCTCACGGTTTGTGAGTTCGAGCCCCACGTCAGGCTCTGTGCTGATAGCTCAGAGCCTGGAGCCTGCTTTGAATTCTGTGTCTCCCTCTCTCCCTGCCCCTCCCCCATTCACGCTCTGTCTCTCTCTAGAGAATAAACATTAAAAAAATAAGAAGAAAGAATAGGTCTTACCTATAGTTTCTAACATGTTTTTCCAAATTTCAGCGTTCTTCTCTGCAATGATTTTAAACAGCAACTAAAACAGAACTCTGGGGAGAAAAAATAAAATGGAATGGTTATGTTTTATCACAACTTTAAAACTATATACTTTAAAAAGTACTTGATGCTACTATAATTCCTTTGATCATTAAAATCTTGTTGATTTAACTTAAGATAGTTTTCTATGTAGGAAAAAGTGATCATTTTTGGACTTACTCAAAATTACAGTTGCAGGTAACACTAGCATAGTAAAGTAAAAGGCATACAATCTGTTTTAAATAGGGTGATAGATGTACCCAAAATATTTTAATTTAATGTTTATTTATTTTATTTTTTTTAATGTTTATTTATTTTTGAGAGAGAGAGAGAGAGACAGAATGAGAGTGGGTTGGGGCAGAGAGAGAGGGAGGCACAGAATCCAAAGCAGGCTCCAGGCTCCAAGCTGTCAGCACAGAGCCTGACGCGGAGATCAAACTCACGAGCTGTGAGATAATGACCTGAGCCGAAGTCGGTTGCTCAACCGACTGAGCCACCCAGGTGTCCCTATTTATTTTGGAGGGGGGCAGAGAGAGAGAGACACACATAGAATCCAAAAGCAGGCTCCAGACCCCAAGCTGCCAGCACAGAGCTACGGGCACAGAGCCTGACACAGGGCCCTAACCCACAGTCTGTGAGATCATGACCTCAGCCAAAGTCGGACACCTAACCAACTGACCCACACAGGCGCCCCCAAAATATTTCTTTAAGAATGTCTCAACACAGCCCACTATAATCTTGGATTCACTTACAGATTCTCACCCACAGAGTAAGGCCATAGTTGGCTTGGCACGGGAAATTCTGTGGGGAAGAACATTAAAACTTAAAAAGCATAAGTTGTGATATTGCCCTTGACTACTCATAGTCTTAACTGGGGAGAAAATACACGCATACCAATTAGAAATGAACTATGACACTCAAAGAGTATGTGAACCATGGGGAGCTAATACATTAAATCATGAATGAAATGCTGAATAAAAGAGAGCACAGTGTTAAATGGAAGAAGGGTTTTCAAAGGTTTTCAAAATACCCTCCTGATTATAATATTCTCTTCTCCCTCAATCAAAATAAACCTTCTCGACTCCTTCAACTCACACAGACTCATCTTTCTCTGAAAATACTTACCTAGACTCTTTAAAGTACCAGCTACAGATTTCCAATGACAATGTCCATATCACTAACCACATCTACTGTTTGCTAACCACATCTCCTCCAACAATTTATAAATCTTCTCCTTAGTCACACCTATCCTCTGCCTTGCAGAAAACCCTCAGCCACTCCTTCAAGGGAGAAAAAAAAAAATCTACAACCAGACTTCCTCACTTTTGGAAGATGAAACAGGATTTGTCTGAGAAGGAACAAGCCATCCCTGTTGTCTCTTTAACAGAAAATGCATCCGGAAAAAACGAAGTATGTGACATACGTGAGCAGACATATAGACCACCAACACTTGTAATTAGCTCTGTGTGATAACAGGGAACAGTTCTTATCGACTCTCCTTGCCCCAATTTAGAATATACTATTTAAACCATCAACTCCACTTCAACTACTAGCACTTGTTTTATAAAATGCCCTGGTGTGAAATGAGAACACCAGCTCTAATGTGGAATTGAACCCTAAATCACAGTACAGGCCTGTGCCAGGGGCCCATCATCCAAACCTCCGTTTCCTAGAAAACTTAATCAGTGGGTATAGTGTGATAAATGAGATAAATAAGGTATACAAATTTCCAAGAGTATAACTCATAACTATAAAATATATATTCAGGAACAAGGCTGAGCCCATACAGGTGAGCATTTATGCACTGCATGGTTTCATGGGGAAAAATACAGGGAGATCTCTAAAATAAGCTCGTCGTATTTTTATTCTAACTTACAAGGACACTTCATACAATAGTATACTATTAGGTCCACCCTCAAAAACTTACCAACTTCTGACAATTAACAAATAAAAGTAAAGATACCCCAATATAAAGAAGGTCTATAATTGATATATGTCCAGGAGGAAGCATGATAGTAATGAAACTGCATGAACTAGGGAGTCTGATAACCTGAATTAATATTTCAGCTTGACCATTTACCAGCTATAGGTCCTTGTTAAGTCACTTATCTATCTTTACTGAAGTAGAAAACTCTAACCACAAATGAGTGATACTCAAAGTTTTGAAAGGAAAAAACTATATACACGAGTCTTTGGTATGCACAATAAAGTTAGCTCTATCTTCTTCCCCCTTTGAAAAATTAACTTTGAAAGACAGGCAGTATTGATGATGTGGAACGGGTGGTAGCCTGTGGATTTACAGACCCAGTGATCTATGAGGAGTCTACAGAGAAAGTACAGAGTAAGCAGTTCCCTACTGAGAAAAACACTGCCATTCCAAAGTTGAACCTCAAGTCAGTTATGTGGAAAGAGAATTACTTTCTTTTCCCCAGAGCAACTCTTATCATAAAGGATTAAAAAAAAGAAGAAGGGGCGCCTGGGTGGCGCAGTCGGTTAAGCGTCCGACTTCAGCCAGGTCACGATCTCGCGGTCTGTGGGTTCGAGCCCCGCGTCAGGCTCTGGGCTGACGGCTCAGAGCCTGGAGCCTGTTTCCGATTCTGTGTCTCCCTCTCTCTCTGCCCCTCCCCCGTTCATGCTCTGTCTCTCTCTGTCCCAAAAATAAAAACGTTGAAAAAACAATTTAAAAAAAAATAAATAAAAAAAAATTAAAAAAAAGAAGAAGAAGAAGGAAAGAAAGAAAGAAAGAAAGAAAGAAAGAGGACAAAAAAAGCTCAATTCAGCTGCAAGTCACTGACATTGGCTCCCAGAGGAGAGCTCCATTCCTCTGGATTTCAGAGATAAAAAATGAGTTCCATGGTTTTTCTTCTCTGATGTCCCTAAAATAAATATGTGGCTTTTTTGAGGTCTTCTAGTTTTTACAATTAGTAGCCATGACAAAGAGACAAGAGGTTAAAAAAAAAATTGCTCCTTTCTATGACCTATACTTCATCCCCAGGATTCAGCTCTAAGTATAAAAAAACTCATCTGTAACCACAACTTTCCATCAAACTGCATGGATTTTCCTTCTCACCTCACCATCAATCCTCCCCCTTCACCTATCTCACCACCATGTGGAAACAAAGGGGTACCTGGGTGATGACAGTGGGTCATGGCCCATGGGTAAGACGTAAAGTAGATCCAATACATGTCAGAAGATACCAAATTCTTGGGGTTTTTCTGGACAATTCAGGCTAGGAGTGAGGATGATGGGTCAGAGGGGCAGTAAAGAGAGGAAATGAGATGTGGATACGGTAACAAGTAGGTGACTCCAATGCTGGGGCAGAAGCAGTGGTGAAAACAGCAAACGTACGTAACAACTACCACATCCTGGGCACCATCCGGAACATGTCATCCAACTAACCCGTTTAATCTTCACACTACCCATTCGCTTTACAAATGAGGAAACTGAGGAAGTGGAAGAGTAAGTAACTTGCTTACCACGGGTACATCACAGAGCCAGAGGTGAACCCAGGCAGCTTGGCTCCAGAGCCAATTAACAATTTAACTTCTACAATATGGTCCTCTTGTTAAGAGGAAGATCACTTTACCATCCTCTTCCTCTTTCCAAGTTCAAAACTATGTTGACTTTGCCCTACACAATGAGAAACCAAAGGAAAAAACAGAGGCCCAAACTGCATGGAGTCTGAAATGGACTGGGGTAGATAATGCAACCAACAATCCAAGCAAAGGTTTGAGTAACTCAGAACGAAGCACTTTGGAAACTACGGGTGGGTACATGAAAGAAAGATCAGTAATATTCACCATTTATATTATGTCCATGTATGTTTAAAAAAATCACTTTTAAAACCCAAGATTTCAAGAAAAATCTCCACGAAAAAATAAGCCTCCTTACATCAGTATTCGACATACATTAAAAAACATGGCTGTTATATTTCAAGGTGCTAAATCCCTCAGCACAATGAAAATATGCATTTTTTAACAGTGTGAAAAACATACCTACCATACACTAGTCCCTCTAGTTACTGCCCATATAATTGAACCACTATTTGGTTACAACCGATCCTGTTTCAGTAGCCATGACACTTAGAACTACAAGACACACCCATAAAAGGCTCAATGAATTCAGCACCTATGAAGCTCTACAGTGCTGGGCAAGGGCAGTCTGTACACATTACATCACGGGAGCAGGGACACTGACCCTCATGCTCTCCACAATATCTTCCACTGCCTTGCATATATCCGCTCCATCTTCCAGATAAGACAACAGAGGGAGGGAGAGACTCAGGTCTGACTCAAGGTCACGAAGCCACTAAGCAAAGAACCCAGATTTGAATCCAACTCTGCCTGATTTCAAAGCCCACATTCACTCTTTCACACAGCCCCATATTTTCCATATTGTACTGCAAAGATCACATGGAGAAAATGCACAGTTAGATAAAAAGACTGTGCAAAAATCAAGACCATACTGTGCATATTTTCAGACCACAGCGCTATGAACCTCGAAATCAACCACAAGAAAAAATTTGGAAAGATAACAAATACTTGGAAACTGAAGAACATCCTACTAAAGAATTAATGGGCTAACCAAGAAGTTAAAGAGGAAATTAAAAAGTATATGGAAGCCAATGAAAATGATAACACCACAACCCAAAACCTCTGGGATGCAGCAAAGGCGGCCATAAGCGGAAAGAATAGCAATCCAGGCCTTCCTAAAGAAGGAAGAGAGCTCTCATACACAACCTAACTTTATGCCTTAAAGAGCTGGATAAAGAACAGCAAATAAAACCCAAAACCACCAGAAGACAGGAAATAATAAAGATCAGAGCAGAAACTAATGCTCTCGAAACCAAAAAAACAGTAGAACAGATCAATGAAACCAGAAGCTGGTTCCTCAAAAGAATTAACAAAAGTGATAAACCACTAGCCAGTTTGATCAAAAAGAAAAAGGAAAGGACCCAAATAAATAAAATCAAGAATGAAAGAGGAGAGATCACAACCAACACAGCAGAAATAAAAACAATAATAAGAGAATATTATGAGCAATTCTATGCCAGTAAAATGGGCAATCTGGAAGTAATGGACAAATTCCTAGAAACATATACACTACCAAAACTGAAACAGAAAGAAATAGAAAATTTGAACAGACCCATAACCAGTAAGGAAATGGAATTAGTAATCAAAAATCTCCCAAAAAACAAGAGTCCAGGGACAGATGGCTTTCCAGGGGAATTCTACCAAACATTTAAGGAAGAGTTAACACATATTCTCTTGAAGCTGTTCCAAAAAATAGAAAGGGAAGGAAAACTTCCAAACTTCTTCCATGAAGCCAGCATTACCTTGATTCCAAAACCAGACAGAGACCCACTAAGAAGGAGAACTATAGAACAATTTCCTTGATGAACATGGATGCAAAAATCCTCAACAAGATATTAGCCAACCAACTCCAACAATACATTAAAAAAAATAATATTATTCACCATGACCAAGTGGAATTTATACCTGGGATGCAGAGCTGGGTCAATATCCACAAAACAATTAATCAGACAACAAAAAGAAATAAAAGGTATCCAAATCAGCTAGGAGGAGGTTAAACTTTCACTCTTCACAGATGACATGATACTCTACGTGGAAAACCCAAAAGATTCCAACAAAAAAACTGCTAGAATTGATTCATGAATTCAGCAAAGTTGCAGGACAGAAAATCAACACACAAAAATCAGTTGCATTCCTATACACCAACAATGCAGCAACAGAAAGAGAAATTAAGGAATCGATCCCATTTACAGTTACACAAAAAACCATAAAATACTTAGGAATAAATCTAACCAAAGAGGTGAAAAATCTATAAACTGAAAACTATAGAAAGCTTATGAAAGAAGTTGAAGAACACACCAAAAAAAACAGAAAAATATTCCATGCTCCTGGATAGGAAGAACAAATATTGTTAAAATGTCGATACTACCCAAAGCAATCTACATATTCAATGCAATCCCTATCAAAATAACACCAGCATTCCTCACAGAGCTAGAAGAAATAATCCTAAAATTTGTATGGAACCAGAAAAGACCCCGAAGAACAAAAGCGATCTTGAAAAAGAAAACCAAAGCAGGAGGCATCACAATCCCAGACTTCAAGCTATACTACAAAGCTGTAATCATCAAGACAGTATGGTACTGGCACAAAAACAGACACTCAGATCAATGGAACACAACAGAGAACCCAGAAATGGACCCACAAATGTATGGGCAACTAATCTTTGACAAAGCAGGAAAAGAATATCCAATGGAATAAAGATGGTCTCTTCAGCAAGTGGTGCTGGAAAAACTGGACAGCAACACGCAGAAAAATGAACCTGGACCACTTTCTTACACCATACACAAAAATAAACTCAAAGTGGATGAAAGACCTAAATGTAAGACAGGAAGCCATCAAAATCCTCGAGGAGAAAGTAGGCAAGAACCTCTTTGATCTTGGCCGCAGCACCTTCTTACTCAACATGTCTCCAGAGGCAAGGGAAACAAAAGCAAAAATGAACTACTGGGACCTCATCAAAATAAAAAGCTTCTGCACAGCGAAGGAAACAATCAGCAAAACTAAAAGGCAACTGACAGAATGGGAGAAGATATTTGCAAATGACATATCAGATATAGGGTTAGTATACAAAATCTATAAAGAACTTATCAAACTCAACACCCAAGAAAACAAATAATCCAGTGAAGAAATGGGCAAAGGACATAAATAAACACTTCTCCAAAGAAGACATCCAGATGGCCAACGGACACATGAAAAAATGCTCAACATCACTCATCATCAGGGAAACACAAATCAAAACCACAATGAGATACCACCTGACACCTGTCAGAATGGCTAACATTAACAACTCAGGCAACAACAGATGTTGGCGAGGATGCAGAGAAAGAGGATCTCTTTTGCACGGCTGGTGGGAATGCAAACTGGTGCAGGCACTCTGGAAAACAGTATGAAGGTAACTCAAAAAACTGAAAATAGAACTACCCTACAACCCAGCAATTGTACTACTAGGCATTTATCCAAGGAACACAGGTGTGCTGTTTTGAAGGGACACATGCATCCCATTGTTTATAGCAGCACTATCAACAATAGCCAAAGTATGGAAAGAGCCCAAATGTCCATCAATGGATGAATGGATAAAGATGTGTCATATATATATCACACACACACGCACGCGCACACACACACACACACAATGGAGTATTACCCGGCAATCAAAAAGAATGAAATCTTGCCATTTGCAACTATGTGGATGGAACCAGAGAGTATTATGCTAAGTGAAATTAGTCACAGAAAGACAAATATCATATGATTTCACTCATATGAGGACTTTAAGAGACAAAACAGATGAACATAAGGGAAGGGAAACAAAAATAATATAAAAACAGGGAGGGGGACAGAGCATTAGAGACTTATAAATAGGGAGAACAAACAGAGGGTTACTGGAGAGGGATGGGCTAAATGGGTAAGGGGCATTAAGGAATCTACTCCTGAAATCATTGTTGCACTATATGCTAACTAATTTGGATGTAAATTTAAAAAAAATAAAATTAAAAAAAAGACTGTGCAAGACAATGTATTAAGTTGTTAGTATTTGTATAAAAGGGGAGGGAAATGTTTATGTAAATAAAATTAATATATACATGTTTACAAAAGCACAGAATATTTCTGCAAGCTTTCCAAAGACACTAATAGTGGGATATGAGGGACTAAGGGACACCGAGAAACTTATTTTGCACTGCATTTCTTTGGGGCTTTTAAAATTTTATATCAATATTAAGGTTGCCAGATTTAGCAAGTAAAAATACAGAATGCAAAAAAATTCAAATAAATTTCAAACTCAAATAAATTTGAATTTCAGATAAATAAAATAAATAATTTTTCAGTATAAGCATATCCTGTGCTATACTTGGCACATACAACTAAACAATTTTTGATTTTCTAAAATTCATATTTCTAGTTAGACATCCATTATATCTGGCAATCCCACTTATACATATATTTCCTTAGGGGAAAATCAAGTTTTGAAAATCATTTTTACTTTAAGGCCTTTATGCTTCTTGCATAAATCTCTTTACAAATCTCTAAAGATTTGAGCTGGACCCAATGACTGTGCAACAACTAGTTGATAATACTAGTTTCAGCAGGGGATAAAAATCAGATCAAATTTGGTTTTACTTAGAAATAGGACCTGATTAATTGACTAATCATTTTATTTTTCAAGAAGTTGCACTGGTAATGTGTGGGCACAGATTGTATGCAGTAAAGAATCAGTGCTTCAGGCATAAAATAGATCTTTCTGTCCAATGCAGATTATATGGCAACTAACAAGTGAAAATAAGCTTCTGGCTAAAAATAACCCAGAAAGAGAAACTGTCCTAAACGCATAAAATTTTCTAGTTATCTTAATTCAACCATGAAAGGGGTAAAACTTTATTTTTTATGTTTTGCTTTTAATCCCAGTTAGTTAACATACAGTATTATATTAATTTCAAGTGTACAATATAGAGATTCAATAATTCCATACATCACCCTGTGCTCATCATGACAAGTGCACTCTTCATTCCTCATCACCTGTTTAACCCATCCCCCCCGCCCCGACTCCCCTCTGGTTAATCATCAGTTTGTTCTCTAGAAGAGTATGTTTCTTGATTTGTCTTTTTTTCCCTTTGCTCATTTGTTCTGTTTCTTAAATTCCACATATGAGTGAAACTATATGGTATTTCTCTTTCTCTTATTTCCCTTAGCATTATACTCTCTAGCTCCATCCATGTCATTGCAAATAGCAAGATTTCACTGTCTTATGGCTGAATAATATCCCAGTGTGTGTGTGTGTGTGTGTGTGTGTGTGTGTGTGTGTCTCACACCTTCTTTATCCATTCATCAATCCATGGACAGTTGGACAGCTTCCATAATTAGGCTATTTCATTACAGTACTGCTATAATCAGCCAGGTGCATGCATCCTTTCAGGATTAGTGTTTTTGTATTTTCTGGGTAAATACCCAGTAGTACGATTGCTGGATCATAAAGTAATTCTATTTTTCACTATTTGAGGAACCTCCATACTGTTTTCCACAGTGGATGCACCAGTTTGCATTCCCACCAACAGTGCAAGAGGGTTCTTTTTTCTCCACATCCTCACCAAAACCTGTTGTTTCTTGTGTTGCTGATTTTAGCCATCCTGACAGGTGTGAAGTGATACCTCATTGTAGTACTGATTTGCATTTCCCCGATGGTAAGTGATGATGAATATCTTTTCATGTGTCTGTTGGCCATTTGGATATCTTCTTTGGAGAAATGTCTGTTCATGTCTTCTGCCCATTTTTAATTGGATTATTTGTTTTTAGGTTGAGCTTTGTAAGTTGAGTGGGGTGTTTAGGTTGAGTTTTGTAAGCTCTTTATTTTGGGATACTGATCCTTTATCAGAAACATCATTTGCAAATATCTTCTTCCATTCTGTAAATTTCCTTTTGTTTTGTTGATGGTTTCCTTTGTTGTACAGAAGATTTTTATTCTGATGATGCCCTGATAGTTTAATATTGCTTCTGTCTCCCTTGCCTCAGGAGACATCGAGGAAAAAAGATGCTCTGGACAAAGGGGTAAACTTTAAATGAGCTTGCTGCAATGCTATGTGGCTGGTCACAGTCACTCAGCATCTATTTACTGCACACAAATTTAGCATCTGTCTCATTTACAGTGGCCTGGGCATTCCTAAAGGGAGCAGACAAATGCAAGGCTGTAGTCATTACCAGGGAGTCTGTCACAATGTCAGCTGTCCATGAGAGCAAACCTTACACTTGTAATCACAATTCACATACTAGGGTAAGGTTACTGAACGAGGACTCCAAAAGCACAGAAACATCACCCTACCCACCAATGTTAGTGCGCCCATCCGACAGAAAACACTCCACCTCTTCTTAGTATCTGCTCTTTTCAAATTCCCCTTCATTTCCATAGGCTTGATCAAAAGGCATTCATGAACAAAATTTTTATTTTCAAGTTCACATTTATGAATCTTTCCGAATTCCTTCGATAATAATAGAATTATTAATTCCATTCTGTTCCCCAGAATCAAAGGAAATCAAGTATTAAATAACCTTGCCTTCCCAATATACTTGAAATGCTAATTGACAGTCCTGTCATTCCTTTATAAAACAGAAAGATAAATTACCTGTCCAAAGTGAAACATGCTAAGGGGATCACAGGGCAAGAAAATAACTCAAATTCTGTTTTTTACCAATTCAACAACACATGGGGCACCTATGTGACTGCCATGTTGTTGGGTGGCAGAATTGGAAAAATGAAGACATGATCTGGGAACTCATGGGCCAAGCGAATAGAAGAAAAAAATAATAAGCAGACAATTAAAATACAAATGACAAAAGCAGGGCACCAATCCCAAATTAAAGAGAAAGAGAAGGCTTCCTGGAGGCAAAGAGCCCCACACAGAGTCCTGAAGAACAGGTGGGAGTCAGGGTGAGAGTCATGACTCTCAGGCCACACAGAGGCAAGAGCACACAGCTCCTTCTGCGCATTGCAAGTAGTTTCTTTTAATGTTTGTTTGTTTATTGAGACAGACAGAGAGCATGAAGGGAGGAAAAGACAGACAGACAGAGAGAGGAGAGAGAGAGAATCCCAAGCAGGCTCCACACCGTCAGCATGGAGCCTGACATGGGGATTGAACAAAAAACTGTGAAACCATGACCTGAGCTGAAATCAAGAGTTGAACGCTTAACTGACTAAACCACCCAGGTCCCCCCATTAGTTCCTTATACATGAACTGGGCCTGGAGAAAAGGAAAAACAGGTGATAAGGCTAGAGATGTGGGTACAGGCTAAATTACTACAGGCTCTGCATACCATTCTTAAAGAGTTCAGACATTTAATTTTGGTTTTTAGGGTTTTTCATTTTTTGTTCTTGTTTTTGAGAGAGAGAGAGAGAGAGAGAGAGAGAGAGAGGAGAGAGGGGTTGTGGGAGAGAGAGAATCTTAAGCAGTTTCCAGCCCACCATAGAGCCCAATGCAGGGCTCAATCTCATGACCATGAGATCATGACCTGAGCCAAAATCAAAAGACAGGGCACTTAACTGACTGAGCCACCCAGGCGCCCCTAGACATTTAATTTTGAAGTTTATTTGGTATAGTGGATGACAATGGTCAAACTTTGTTTTAGAAACATCACTGTGATAATGGTGTGGAAGACGTGTAAAAAGAGAAACTGGAAACAAGAAAGCCAGGTAAGAGGCATTTTCAAAAACAGACATGAAAGTGAATAAATGAAAACGAGAGACAGATTCAAGAATTAATGAAAAGCTATAAGCAACAGGACCTGGTAATGTGGAAGCAAGGACGATGAGCCTAGGATGAACCCCACATTCCTGCTTGAGTTTATGACTGGATAGGAATATCAATCACCAAGATACAGAATATGAGAAGAGGGTGTGGTATGACTGTTCCAGAAATTAAGATGGGTCCTGACCAAGAGTTTAAAAGGCTGAGTTCTAGTACTTTATAATGCTGCTATCAACTGAACTTATCCCCCAAAATTCATATGCTAAAGTTGTAAACTTCAACGTGATTGTATTTGGACGTAGGGCTTTTCGGACATACTTAAGGTTAAATGAGGTCATAAGGGAATGGTCCTCATCCAATAGAATTAATGGTCTTATAAGAGGAAGAGCTATTTATCTATCCCTTTTTCCCTCCCTCTTTCCACATGCAAGTACCAAAGAAAAGGCATGTGAGGACACAGTGAGGACGTGACTATCTACAAGCTAGGAAGAGTTTTCACCAGACACAAAACCCTACTAGACCTTGATGTTGGACTTCCTAGCCTCCAGAACCATGAGGAAGTAATTTCTGTTGTTTAAGCTACCTAGTCTGTGGTACTTGTTATGGCAGACCAACCTAACTAATACAGATTTCAACCTTTCCACTGCCTCTGCTCCAAGGAATATGCTACTGCACACTATTCTACATTCTTCTCTTCCACCCATAACCAGGAGAACAAGGGTTGGGCTCCTCACTTGAGGGAAGACAATCTAAGTGCTGGCCTGAAAGGCAGAACTGGGCTAGAGTCTCTCTCTTGGGAACTGAAGAGAAACACTGAGAGAATAAACGAATAGTGAAGTTAGAGTTGAAAAGATAAGAGGATGAATAATTTAAAAAAGGCTAAGATAAAGCACAAGCCTTAGTTATAAAAGAACAAAACAAATGAGCTGACAGAGACATAACACAACTGACATGAGAGTGACAGGTATTCCTTGTGAGATCCAACACAGCCAATGAGAGGTAAACAGAATAGCTGGTCCATAAGATGCACAGTCACTGACATTCATTCTTACTGTGAACCTCATTTTGACAGAAATAATTTGTATGAGGTTCTGTTTGTCCCATTCAAATACCTACCAATCACAGCCTGTTTGGGTACAGCATCACACTATCACACCCCAAAAAAGCAATCCTTCCAAGCATCCTGCTTCGGAAGTACCCTTGCTCCTTGAACTACTTCATTTGGACACACTAGTTCCAATAAGAATTTGAGGGAGCTTTCAGGCAAAGGTAAATTTAGTAAGACCACTGAAATAATTAAGAATCTTACAGGGGGGATAGTTACATCAGAAAAACAAAGTATAGAGAAGCAGCTGCTATGGCAGGTGAATAAAATATTATGAAGTATTCAGTTTTGTTTTGTTTTTAATTTTTTTAATGTTTTTATTCATTTTTGAGAGAGAGACACCAAATGTGAGTGGGGGGAGGGGCAGAGATAGAGGGAGACACAGAATCTGAAGCAGTCTCCAGGCTCTGAGCTGTCAGCACAGAGCCTGATGCGAGGCTCAAACTTGTGAACCACAAGATCATGACCCGAGCCAAAGTTGGACACTTAACTGACTGAGTCACACAGGCGCCCCTGAAGTATTCAGTTTTGACCAGAGCCTGAGCAAAGCTACCAGGTTCCAACCAAACAAAACAAATCCACTGTTGAAAAGGCATATAAGATCTAATTGACAAGGCTTCATTTTATAAATACCTTACTAAATGTGAAAAAAACACAAATAATTAAAATATTTCTGGCTTCAAAATTCTAGTCATAGGAGAATAGAAATATTCACTTCAAACTCCACTAGAAAAATAAGCCAAGTATGCATGTTAAAAGATTTAAATTAACAAAAAAGAAAGAAAGAAAGAAAGAAAGAAAGAAAGAAAGAAAGAAAGAAAGAAAAGAAAGAAAGAAACCAGAAATGGATATAATTTATAAACCAGGAGAAAAAAGATGCAACAAAGAATACTCAAGCAATCTGAAAGAACTTGGGAACAGAGGGGAAAAAAATGAAAAAAGGGAAAATCATAGTCAATAAAAAACACAAAACAAAGGGACTAAAATAAATTCAAATATTCGTATTCACAATAAATATAAACAGGTTAGATTCACTTATTAACAATAAATTCACAATCCAGGGCACCTAGGTGGCTAAGTCAGTTAAGTCTCCCATTCTTGATTTCGGCTCAGGTCATGATCTCACAGTTTGTGAGATCCAGTCCAGCATCGGGTTCCACACTGACAGCATGAAACCTGCTTGGGACTCTCTCTCCCTCTCTGTCCCTCCCCAGCTTGCACTCTCTCTCTCTTTCAAAATAAACAAACAAACAAACAAACAAAAAGGAATCCAGATTTCAAACATGAAATTTAGCGTTGCAGAAGAATTTGGCATTGTTTACCTATATTAAAAAAATGTATATATATATATATGTATATATATATACATATATATACACACACACACACACACACATATATACATAAATGAAATAACAATATATGCTTACATATAAATATGTATACATACAGACTTTCATTATATTCAACAATGAATTAAAAAGGCACATTCTAAAATCAATTACAGTATAGGTTACTTTTAGGTGTAGACAGATAAAAATGGTAGTCTGAGATCACAGAGAGATCCAAAGGGTGCCTTAGCTTTCTCTGTTTTTTTAAAGAAACTATACTTTTAAAATATTTTTAAAGTATATATGTAAAAAGTACCCAGGTTGAAATATTTATGAATAAAATTGTGAAATGTCTGATTTACTTCTAAAAAATGAAAAGGACAAAAGCAACAGGACTGGCCATGAACCAAAGGCTGTTGAAACTGAATGATGGACACGTGAGGATTCTCTATAATAATACTTCACTGTAAAATGTACATTTGAAAGTTTTCATAATAAAAATTAGAAAAACCTGGGCAGTAACCATGTTAAAATGTTAATAACTAATTTTGGAAAATAGAACTAGAGAAGAGTATTTCCTTTTTTATAATTCACAATGTTTTTCAAACCCTTCATTCTTGCTCAGGAAAAATGAAAAAAGATTTCACCTCAAACTACTAAGTTACTTAGAAAAAAAAATGTCATTGATAAATGCTGCCAGAAAATAATTGTCGCAGGCTATATTATTACTTAACTCCTGTGAAAGGAAATGAAATATTCTGAAAAGATTTCTTCAAAAATTAGTATCTTGTAAAGAATTTTCATTTTTATCGTTAAAAATAAGGCTTTAGAGGCATCTGGGTAGCTCAATCGGTTGAGCTTCCAACTTCGTCTTAGGTCATGATCTCGCAGTCTGTGGGTTCAAGCCCCACATCGGGCTCTGTGCTGACAGCGCAGAGCCTGCCTGGAATTCTCCCTCTCCCTCTCCCTGACCCTCCCCCACTTCACTCTCCCAAAAATAAATAAATCTTTAAAAAAAACAAGTGTCTTTATTCTGATTTCCTGATGGCTACTCAGATGCTAGTTTTACCAGTCTGTTTTAGTAAGAGCCTTACTAAAGGCTAGTAAGAGCCTAGTAAAGGCAGAAGCTAATGGCTGTGGATTAGCCCACTCTGTGAGAGAGAGAGCAGCAGGGCAGGAAGTGATGAATGACCTTTGCTGCTCTACTTCGGAAGGCATATACAGTGCAGATGCAAAGGCCCACCTTTGGAAATGATGGGTGAATCCAAGAGAGTACACATAAATATAAGTCTGTTTCAAGTAAGAGAAAACTTACTTATCTTTCATGTATATTCAAATGACAATTCAATGTAATAAACAGTCACGTATCTAAGCTAATACTATAAGAGAGAGAAACAGCAAATTAATCCACAATTACACAGACATACATAAATCAAAATCATTACTTTGACCAAGAATCCACATACTTTAAACAAGTTTTGGTAAAAATAATATCGCCTCATTCCTTTTCACAGTAATTTCCTAACAGGGCAAAAAAACCTACTGAAAAGGAAAATACACATAATACAGAAATTGGAATATTTTGTTACAGGTAGATTTTCACAGTATAGTTACACTAACAAACATGCTGATTAAACTTCTTTTGGTTTTGAAAGTTATTTCCTTTTATCTTTAAGACCGTTGGTTGGCAGTAAAGGGTTCATTATCCCTTCAAAAAGTACACACATTCTATCCTTAACTGCAGATTCCCTAAAGCACATACTTACTTTATAAAGACATTTACCAGATTCATAACCACTTCCAGAATTACACACTTAAATCATATTTTGTGATGCTTTTGAGTTAATTTCCCCTATTTGCTATACGCACCAAAGCAGGAGTCCAATGCTGGTGTTGAAAGGAATGTCAGAAAACATCCGGCTCAGAGACAAGACAAGCAGAAGCTCACCTCACGAGGAGGGGCTCCACAACAAATCGGTGGTGTGTCTGGGATTAGAGCCTCAGGCTGCCTGCTACTATTACTCAGCTGGTTATCTGAAAGGCCAAACTTTCTCTTTAAATTTATTAGACACATCAATTCTGTCTGTAATCTACTGTATTATATTTATTTCCTTTCTCCTCACCCTCACTCATAACTTCTCACACACACACACACACACACACACACACACACACACACGAGAAATACGGACTTCACAATACCTGCTCTCTGGGGACCCATTTTTACATATTTTCCATGCATACTGTCCTATCTTAGTACATCCCCAGAAGGACAGCAGCCCTCCCCCCAAACTGTGAACTCACCCCAAACATGGTGACTCAGGGAAAAGATTTAGATGCTTCTGAGAATGCACATTCAGCCCCTTCTGTTTCTCACTCCCTAGTTAAACTCAGAGGAATTCGGATTGTTGGGCAGTCTGCCACGATTTGCTACCACATTTTCAGTGTTAAGGACCAACATGCAACAGGCCAGCATATTTCTTGGACAGAACCAGACCGGAGGACCCCTCCAAGGGCTGCCCTTGCAGGGGAACAACAACGGGTCGGCATCAGACTCCAGAGGCAGGTACTACTCATAGAGCACTCACTCCAGGCACAGAATTTTCTTGAGGGAAACCAAAAATGCACAGAAGGATTAACTTCAGGCCACAGAATTCTCAGGTGCAATTCCTGAACTGGCAACATTAATCCTCCAGGGAAATTACTCTGGGTTCCTGCCTCCTGCCCTTTTGCCTGCCTGGAGCGAGGCAATTCTCCAGTGGACCCGAAGCAAACTGTATCCTTGGTGCTTAGAAAAAGCATGGATACTCCAAGCGTCCCCATGGGACCCTGAAACACAGCCCACAGCTGCTGTTAGGACTTGTCAACTGCAGGAGGAGGTACAGAAGTATCTGTCATTTCTCAGCTGCCCTCTCAGAGACAGGACTTTCATTGAGTTTGTGAGATCTCAATGACGATACCCAGGCAGAACAATATATAGCTTTGTCAGCTGTGACTGAACAATTCCTCAGGGTAAAGCCTTAAAGGACAGTATAGAGATGTTTTCAATGCAGACTAAACTGCAGAAAGGCAGGGGCGGGGGAGGAAAGAATATTATAACCCTACTGTTTCAACTTCGCTCCCCACCCAACTACCTCAAGTTCATGCTCTTCAGCCAAGATCCATTTTCTAGGGCTTTTTCCCATCACTTTTCAAATAACTCTACTTCTGCCATTTCCCCATTGTTGTTCCTTATGGTTTCTTCTGTTTGGGAATCTTTTCTACAAAAATTAGGAGGACTGCAATCTATCATCATATAGCCTACGTGGCTATCACAAAGCTCTAGATATTTTTATCCTTCCCCATCAATCAGTGCCTCCTAAATTCAGTTTGTGGCCCTTATGATCTCCCCCTGTTGAATCTGGATATGAACAGAGATAAAGATTATAAACTTTACTCAGAAAAGGGCAGGCTCAAATTTCTGACAGAAAGTCCTCTGGGAAGAGAATGGCATATTGGAGGGATATTTAATGTGGCTTCTCTTCTCTCCTGTACTTTGCTGGGGGTGACTAGTAGTCTGCATCCCCCGGTGGCCTGGTTTCCTGGTCTGCACACAGAAGTACCATGTGTGTACTGGGAAGGGCTGCTGAAAGATTATGCTTTCTCTGAGCCCATTTTTGCAATTCTTTTCATGAACCAATTCAGAACCCTTAAATTCAGCTGAAAGAAGAAATCAATGTATGTTTTTGCAATTATTAACGCAGCATTTCGAATATCTTATCTGAAAACATAAGAAAATTTCCTGAGTTTTTACTCTTTCCATAATATAACCTGCTAATACCACATTTTACAGATGTGGCAGTAGAAAGTCAAAAAGATTACTTTCTCAAGGTCACATAACTCAGACTTTTACTAAGCAATCATATTTCGATAGCCACTATTATGTAGGGGTACCAAAAAGTCTATGTAATAAAACATCAACAATTATCTGAAACTACCCATCAAAAGTAATCTAATTCAGCTACAAGAGGATTTGGGGACAGAGAAGAAGAAAGAAATAATAGGCTTAAAAGCCTTATTCAATCTGATTGGATGTCTGTTAGTAGCTTCCCTAAGTAACAAAGTGTTTAATTTTCCATGTCATTTTGCTGATTTAAAAAAAAAAAAAAACTTTATTCCTCAGGTATAAATTGACTACCAAATACTCCCTTCAGGAGGCAAAGTTTCCAAACATATATTCACCACTGATGTCTAAAATGTAAACTTGGCTGTAATCCATAAATTAAAGCAATAACTTGTTATTTGGGGCCTTTAAAAATATGCTATTCAGTAAAAAATAATAATAAAACTGCATATAAGAATTGATTGCTATTGCATCTACTATAACAGTAATTCTCCCAGGGAATTAAATAGTCTCCATGAGTGACTATTTTGGGCAATAAACTAACATTATGTCTACTGTAGGAAATGAAACTATTTATGAAATAGCCTTCCTGTATCCCTGTCTTCTTAAACAGAGCATATGTGCTTCACACACATACATTTCCTTTAACCCTACCAACAGTTTCATATTAGATACACACATTTTTAAATAAGAAAATTGAGGCTCAGAAAGATAAAGTGTTTCCCCGAACCTGATGAAGCTTGTAAGCAAGAGAGCTGTCATTTAAAATGAACCTAAGTCTGATCTGATTGATACCTGACTGATATCAAAACTAAGACCTTTCCACCTCATAGCTCTGTGCTCTAATAAGACTACTGTAGATAAGAAAATAGTTATTTACCTTCAGATTATGTAGCCCCAGGCGCCTTTACTTTCAGAGTTCCCAGAATACTTTATAAAGCTCACTTAAAAACCACTATACCTTTTTATTAATTGTAAGATCCTGAGCTGCTGTTGTAAAGTGGACATTTACAATAACACTCAAAGGGACTGGAAATAATAAGCAAACCAAAAGCTACTATTATTATTTTGTTTTCTATTAGTGTGTGGACGCTAATCTCTCCATTTTGCTACTTCCAATTTTCTATCAGATTAATCAGGTTTATTACATCAGTAACTCTTTAACAAATGAAAATCCAGCATTTCTGAACTGGGATTTGCAAAGCACAATAAAGAAAGCACACAGCTTTCAGGACATTTCTTTCCCCATTGCTGAAAACTATACATACTTTTGTACTGCTGAATATCCCCCAAGTCACCCCCAACAATACTTCAAAGAAGTCGAAATGAATCCAACCATTGCAAACTCAAATTCTGCTTACACAAAGAACTGTCACTTAAGAGTATTATGTTGTCTTCCAGAGAAGACAGATGGAGAGAGAACAGGTCTGATGTGTGGCAAGACAGAGATAAACAAATAGGGCACGAACGGAATAAAAAATAATGAGGTGAGGAAGCTAAAATGGAGAAGAGATAGAAAACATGGAGGGGCAGCAAGATAATTTACAAAACTCTGAGAAAATTCCTTAGCATTCACTAGCCTAATAGGAGGTGGAACAGGGTGTTAACGGAGATTCCAGACGCACAAGAACTGAATCACTTCCCCCACCAAAGTGAAATCTGATCTCAAAGGAAAAACTTCAACTCTCTTTTCTGTCACCAACCAAGTAATCATACACAGTAACAATCATTAAGTCTGAGTCACTTTCCGTGTAACTAGCTTGTCAATATCCCGTAAGATAAAATGTGTGAATGTATGGAGAAAATGAAAAGTGCCCTACGAGCATTATGCATTATTATTAGCATCAGTATGGTTAACTGATATTGTCCTAATTTTAAGAAAATTAGCAAAAGGGCGCCTGGGTGGCTCAGTCGGTTAAATGTCTAACTTCTGATTTGGGCTCAGGTTATTTTCTCACAGTTCGTAGGTTCAAGCTCCGCATCAGCTCTGTGCTGATAGCATGGAGACTGCTTGGGATTCTCTCTCTCTCTCCCTCTGTCCTCCCCTGCTTGTGTGCATGTGCACTCTCTCTCTCAAAATAAATAAGTAAAAATTTAAAAAAAAACAAGAAAATCAAAGCAAAAAAATCTATCCGTGTGTGTGTGTGTGTGTGTGTGTGTACACACACACACACACACACACACACACATACACACAGCATTATTTGACCAAGTTTTAGCCACACACTTATGTTCCCCTAAACAGATTTAGCATGAAATATTTGCACAGGATCCTTCCATTCTCAAATAAATAGGCACTCTCACATCTTATTTTGTATTCATAATTTTGTTACGTTTTTATTCAAGAGGGCCTCCCAAAGTCTACAAATTGTAAGCCCCCACAATCTGTATCTGCCTCTATCAGATGGACAGATACCTAACTTCTGAGCTCTCGATTTAGTGGGAAATAGTTAAATAACTACACTGCAATGGGATATGCTAAATTCTGTGAGAGTACACTGGAATCCAATGCTCTCAGCATGCATTAGAAAGAATTTGGAGATGTGACATGTGAACTGTCCCAAAGAAGGCACAACCTAGGAGTTCTGCCTAGAAGACGCAAGGGCATGAAGAGGGAAGGGCATGTCTTGCTAAGAAAGAAACCACAAAGAAACCAGAGAATTTAAATGACAGGAGTTCTATAGTACAGGGCTCCCAAACTAGACAGGAGCCAGGAAAGCGATGTTTCAAGCCTCCTTGGGCTCTTGCCCTGCAGGTGAGGCAGTGCATATACATAGATACCCAGGACTGGGGGTGGGGCGGGGCAACTAAAATTCATTTCCTGGAAAAACAATTTTGGTAATAGGGTAAGTAACTTATGAAAAAGACAAAGAAATAATGATAGCATAATCACGTTAGGCTGTTAAAACAGACCAACAGAAAAATAATACAGGCCAAGATTAAGGCAAAGACCAGAAAAACAAGGAAATATAGACACATTCATTAGAGGGAAACGAAAAAATTCAATGACCACTAGATGTGTTCTGGGGGCAGGCAGACTGAGTAAGTAACAGCAATGGAAGTTGACTCGCAATGTTTCTAATTTGGGAAACCAAGAAATATTGGGACATCGTTAGCTTAAACAGCAGAAAGAGAATCGTCTTCTATTTTTTAGAGAAAGGGGTGGAAATACACTCCTGTGAACATAACCAGTTTGAAATGTTTCTAGAAAATAGGAAACATTAGAATTTAAGCTCTATGAGGGCAGGAATTTTTGTTGTTGCTGCTGTTGTTTTCGTGGTAGTGGTGGTCCCTTCTTTTCTCAGGGCTATATCCCCAGAACCACAAACAGTGGTGGGCTTGGATTAGGCACTAACTAAATATTTGTTGAAAGAATGAATCAACTACACATGTGCATCTATGGAGAAAAGAACTTGGAAGACCTAAGAGTAGGTGATCACTAGCCTCTGGGTGTCGCTGAAGATAAAAGACATTAGTCAAGAAGTAGGTAGGGATTAACAAGGAGAGAGAACTAAAGTTGGAACCCTGGGGAACATGAACATTTTAAAATATAACTCAATATATAAGAATTATTTTAGTGGTAAAAATCAACTAGAAATAAAGACCCTTCAACAAGAAAGTGAACGAGGATGTTCAAGGAGGAAGGGAGGAAGGAAGGAAGGAAGGGAGAGAGGGAGGAAGGCAGGCAGGCAGGCCGGCCAACTGGCCGGCCCTTCATGCTCTATCACTCTAAGTACCATATGCATAAAGCACCCACTATGGCCAACACACTAGGCAAGGTTATTTGTGATACTGACATAAAATAAAGCTTATTTGACCTCACTTTGGTTCCTAGACCAATGTGAAAACAAATTACTTACAGAAGATAACCTTAATAAGATCAAATTAAAAACAGGGTGAGATCAAAGTATTTTTTTTTAAGCAAACTCCACACCCAACGTGGGACTCAAACTCACAACCCTAAGATCAAGAGTTGCATACTCTACCATTGAGCCAGCCAGGTGCCCCAAATCAAAATATCTTAGACATCAACAATCATCTGTGAGGTAAATTAAAAATCTTAGCAGAACTGGGGCACCCAGGTGGCTCAGTCGGTTAAGTATTCCACTTCGGCTCAGGTCATGATCTCATGGTTGGTGAGGTTGATCCCCACATCGGGTGAGCTTGAGACCCACTTCAGGCTCCGTGCTGACAGTGTGGAGCCTGCGTGAGATTCTCTCTCTCCCTCTCTCTCTCTCTCTCTCTCTCCCCCTGCCTCCCTCCCTCTCTCTCTCTGCCCCTCGCTCACTCACGCCCATTCTCTCTCAAATAAATAAAAATCCTAGTAAAATCTTTATTTCTTCAAAAACGAAATAAAGTCTACATATACAGAAAAGAATATATTTAAAAAATATAAAATCAGCTATAATCCTCTCTTATTCACCTTCAGATAATTTGTTAATTGAATATGTATACAGTCAAGAGGAAAACAAAATTTGTTCATAATAATAAAAGCAATGTATTACATAATTGGAACTAAAGAATGGCTGGAGAGAACCTTGTATTGCTCTGACAGCAAAGAGATGTCATGGTCTAAATCAGCAGATAAGCCTGTCAGTGGTAGTCTACACTGCTGAGAATACACTGAGGAAAGTCAGCAAAAGAGATGACAATTTACATCTTGCTGGCAAGATTACAGGTATTTCAGATTAGGGAAAATTATACAAAGAAATCCAAATTCATATGAACCTATCCAAACATGAAACTTAGCCATGTAAGATAAATAAGCATGGACCAATTCAATCCCTTAATTACTAATTGACAGAAAACTGTTAATAGGCTACACTATTTAGTTACTACATATAATTCCACAGGACTCACTAGGGCCATCCTGACAACTGGTATTTTCTCTCTGAAAACATTTTAAGAGGTCTTATTTTCTCTCAATAAACATGGCTATTTGCTTCTTAATTAACTCAACCACAATTTAACTACATTCATTAACAGTCTTTTACTATGGTACTCAAAAGACTGTTAACATTAAGATTATAAACCAACTTTTACTTTTGTAATAACCCAGAGAACACATCTGCCTTAAATGTTTGAGTTTTGTTTTGCTTTGCTTTTGCCACTTAATTTCAATTAAGTGACTAAAATTAAGAGACAAACATATAAATGTTAAAAGCGGCCCCCAAAATCCGAGTGATGCCAACAAAAACAACATGTTTTCACAATATAACGATCATCCTCTCTCCAATTCTTGGTACCTTTGACGATGTTAGTTGTAACATGTACTGAATGGCAATTATTTAGATAATTTAGGCACCAAATTACAACTTAGCAAATTTACTATATGATTGTCACATAAATCTATCCCAAGAAATCACAAATAAATTCATCAAAAACTATAAAAACTTCAAAAACATATGCAAATAAGTCAGGAGAATTAGGCAAGCAGTATTTTAGTATATGTGCTGCCGAAGCGAGAGCAAGGCAAGCAGTATTAAAGTTTTGAGCTCAACGCTGAAACTGACTTCACAAAGTAGGATACATAGGCTTGTGGAAAGCCTCAATACTCACGTGACCTTTTTTTTACTTGATATCTTTAAAGACTAGAAAAAATTTTAATCTCTATTTTACAATTGTTAGTTTTTTTCACAAAATATGTAATTTACATATTTTGAAATCTCAAGTAATCTTATATAAGGGCATTTAAATTTTAAGTTTATCCAAAAGAGGCATGAATTTAAGAGCCAGTAATACTGTCAAATACAAAAGTCTAACAAAACAAAGTCAAAACCAACAACAAATACAACACAATGAATAAAGTGCAGGAGAATTCTAAACTATTTTTTTAAGTTTATTTATTTGGAGAGAGAGCAAAAGCTTAAGCACCTGAGCAGGGGAGGGGCAGAAAGCAAGGGAGAGAATGGGTCCTAAGCAGGCCCCCCACTGTCAGCGTGAAGCCCAAAGAAACCCTGAAATCTTGACCTGAGCAGAAATCAAGAGTCAGACCCTTAACTGACAGAGCCACCCAGGCAACCCGAAACTATTTCTTTAAAAAAACCTCTGAATGGTATATCCATTCAGTAAGATGAACTAGTACTCAGCAATAAACAGTATTAAACTATGAAGAGAGGCAACATGGATGAATCCCAAAACACCAAGCAAAAGAAGTCACATAAAATGAGAGAATATCTTGTATGACTGCATTTATGTAAAACTCTAGAGAATGCAAACTACTCTGTACTGACAGAAAGATCACTGGTTATAGGAGATGGGTAGGTAGGGGGGACAGGGAAGTTTTATAAAGGGCCATGAGGAAACTTTTGAGGGTGACGAATATGTTAACTATCTTGATTACGGGGATAATTACACGGGGGCCAAAATTCAACAAACTGCACTTTCAATACATGCAGTTTGTCACATCAATTACAAATTACACATCAATAAGAAGGAACTAATGTAATGAATGCTCTGTCCATAAAAAACAAAGGCCAGTTTTTCAGTGAAAACCAGAAAAAGAAAACAAGTGGCCTCTGGCTTCCTCAAATGGCAGTTTCTCTTTCTTCCCAAACAAATTACCACAATAACACTTAGACTCACACAACAGCCTCCTACATGTCCTCCCTCCTTACCCGAAACCAGTCCATTCTTCAAGGTCACCACCAGTGTATAGCCTAAGGTCTCTTTAAGAAGTTTGTTATGTGCTGAGCTGTGTCCTTCTTCCCACTGCCCCAAAATTCACGTGTTGAAGTCCTAACCTCCCATACCTCAGAATGTCCTTGTATTTGGAGACAGGGTCTTTAAAGAGGTAAAATTAAATGACATCATTGGGGCTCCCCTAATCCAGTATGACTGGGAGACACAGGGAGAAGATGGCCATCTACAAACTGCCAGGAAGCAATCCTATGTTGATCTCCAATTTCTTTGAAATCCTGTAACTTTAACATGTGTAAAACTTTCTTATTCTTTCCTTTCTTTGTGTGACTACTTTTTCGACCAAGACAGTAAGCTTCTAGAGCAGTATCTTGTTTGATGTTCTCCTCAGTGCTTAACCCAATGCAACATGCGTCCTAGTCCATCTATTATTATCTACTGAACAAATAACTACCTCAGATCTTCCCAGAAAATATTTCACAGGAAGGCAATGGATTATTTAAGTAGAAGTAGTTCTTCATCTCCTTATTCGCCCACACAGAACCCCACTATAATTATTTAACCATAGTATATCAACTTTACCATACTAACCCTAATTTACAAGAAAAAATAACACCTTTCTTGTTATAAATAAGGGGTTGATAATGTACATAACAATGTAACAGTACCAAATGAATTCCTACTTTAGGCCAAATGTACTTTAAAAGCACATACAGCTGTTTGGGAAATACAACAATGATAAAATATATCATCAGTCATATGTCCCACTAAGAATTCTATGGGAAGTTTTCTGCCTCTTCATTTTGAAGTATAGGATCTCTCTCTGGCAGATGTGTTGTTTGCTCAAGCATGTATGGGGACATTTCCAGTCCAACACATCAACTTTGATTCAAGATATTTTATGAAATTCACCAAGTACTTTGTACATATTATAAATGTACAAAGTGGTACCAACCTGCAACTCAACCTAAGAGAGTCAGGTTAAGATCTCAGACTTGGAATGTAATCTGAACAAAATAATCTGGGCAATTTAACTCAGGGCAGTTAGTTATCTTCTGTACAATTCACTGCTGAATGCCAGCTTCTAAATCCCTTAATCTTAACTCTAGACAATGGGTCCACTTCTTCATTTGTAAGGCAGAGCCTCCACACGCCAGCAGCTAACGGGTAAAAGCCTGAATCAATGCAAACTTACATTTCAAGGATTTCCACAAATCTCTCTGAGTACTCCCACCTTGCAGTGAGACAGTAAACTCTAGGGACAGCCTCCACTCCTTCATGATATATGTGCATTTCAAAGGTATCTGAAATGCAAAGAAGTCTTTAACGGTCAAACAGGGCAATGTCTATGTAATAGGAATTTGGAGCACACTAAAAGCTGCAACTGACATCTTTCCCTGCCTAAGTCAAAAGCAACAGGCTCAGGCAATAAAAGGAAGAAGTATGGTAAAGCGAGAAGGAAAACCAGAAACGAGACATGGGAAATGGAAAGAAGAAAGACCAATGGGAGCCAAAAAAAAAAAAAAGAAGAAGAAGAAGAAAAGGAACACATATTAGAGGCATGTACACATATGATCAATCTCTTAGTAATACTGAGAATAAACTTCATCATTTTTTGTTTCAGCAAATGTTTGGGAAGGAGGAGTGAAGAGTCAAGCCTCCCCAACAAACTGGCTTTGTCTCAAGTGGTAACTTCCCTACAAAAAGGAATCTATGATGCCCCCCAGCCTCTGCTGGTCTCTACCTAAAAACACAAAACTATAATTTCAACCTGCTCAGGTAGCAGGGCAGTAAGATGTCACTTGTACTAACTGCAGAACACCCTGATAATTTGGCTATCTATATTAAAGTAACTACGCACACAATTTTTGCCAATCAGAAAACCCACTGTATTCTAGATTCTGACCCAGAGCAATACTGAAAGGTTAAGAAATCTTTTTGAGAGTGAAACTTGGAAATGAAAAAAATCCAACACATTAACTTAATTTGACTATTGAGGAAAAGTCAGACAGTTCAAGGGATACCAGAAACAGAGCATGAAAGGCAATGAGATTAGACAACGTACCCATCACAAGAGGGAGCATTTAAGCAATACTTTTAAAGGCTGCTCTGCGTTCACACTTTTTTCTGTAAAGAAAAGAGTAAATATTTCATACTTTGAAGGTTATACATCTATGTCTCAACTATGCAACTACTCAACTCTCCCACTGCTGCTTTGAAAACAGCCACAGACAGTAAAAAATCACCATACACGATTGGAATGAGTGAGGCTGCGTGCCAATAAAACTTTACTTATGCACATTAAGATTCGGTTTTCACATAATTTTCACATGACATATTATTCTTTTGATTTTAATTTTCAACCATTTAAAAACGTACAAACGATTTCTAACTCCTACACTTTATGGGTAAAAACAGGCTGCTGCTGGCCATTGTGGCCTATGGCCCTTAAGTTTAGAGACCTCAGCTTTAAAAGACCCTATTATGAACTCAGAGCAGAGATAGAGCCCAATCCAGATAGACGTGCCCATTTGCAAACTAGCTTATTAGCTAGCTGGAAATCTGGGGATCCTTGACAAGACTATCCTCACCACTCTAACCCTCTCAGCCCCTCTTTCAGGCAAGGGCACAGGTGCACCCATCCAGAGTTTTGCATTGAATTAGAAGTTCAAACCTAAGAACTTGGAAGTTTTGTCGGTTTTTTACATGTAACAGGTGCTAAAGCATGTATTATACAAATTTAGCTGACTCGACCCTCTAAAAAGGTTCATTGTAGTCACCTATGCCCGCATTCAACATATAAAAACTCCCAAGCCCCAAACCATAATCTCATAAGTTTTTAAGATAATACCCCCCCCCCACTCCCTAAAAGGTAACCTAAATGAGCGATGTCTAGGGAAACACAAAAGGTATATTTACACCACGGCTGTGCACCAAAGCTGGATGACAGCATCTAGACACTTTTCAGATTCTTCCTCTCTGGACATCTAAGGAATATGGAGAGTATTCTTTCTAGGCTGAAGTCATGGTCCTCTTATCTGATGCTACCAAAGAAACCCTAGCCGCCACCGGCACCCTCCCCACACAAGGCATGTAGCGCCCACGCCCGGGTTCTTCGCAAGCTGAGCAAGCTCTGCAAGCCCCGCCCGCTTGGATGGAGACGTCCAGCCGCCCCCGACTCGCCCCCAGCCACTGCGCAGCGGCGCCCACCCCCCAGTCCCCCGCTGTCGCCTGGCCCCTCCTACGTTAGGCAGTCCCAGCCTGAATTCCCATGTGATCTGCAGGAAAGAATAGCCTGGCCTTTGGGCCTCCGCAAGGAACGCAAGCAAAAATGTACACCATCACCACCCCCGACACACACACACACACACACACAACTTCCAAGACACAAAGCATCTCCCGAACCGCGCTTCCCGAGAAACATCCGGCTAGGAATCGCAGACAAAGGGGCCCCAAAGACGCCGGGTAGAGAAAGAGGATGGCGAGAGCAAACTGATCCCACCATGGGTGGGGGGGCGGCGGATGAAAGGGCACACGATCCGCGGGGGGTTGGGGCGGGTACCAATTAACGGAGCTCTGGGGTCCCAACGACTAGGCTGGAGACGCCACTCTGGGGGGCCTTTCTCCCCACCCGCTACCCGCCTGGCACAGCATAACGCTAGAGGGGACGTCCGGCCTGGACCGCGGCCACACCAGCGGCGAGCAACAGGCTCCCGCGCGCCGCCCCCCCCCCCTCCCCCCCGAGCACTGGCTCGCGCGCCAGGCCCGCGGTTCCCCTTCCTGGCACCATCCTCGGGCCCCTCCAGGCGAAGAAAACGAAAAAAAACTTTTAAACCGTTTAGAGTAAGCGAGGGCAAAGAGGGGGGTGGGAGGGCTGAAAGGACTGGGACCAGCGCTCGGGGGCCATGCAAACAGCGAAGGAAACTTCCAGACCCCATCCTTTTAAAGAGCCGGAGGAGCCGCGGCTTCCCGGTACGGCCCGGCCGCGCGGGGTGGGGCGAGTGCACCCCGCCCGCCGCCCGCCCCGTGCGCGGAGCCCCCGGCGCCCGCGCACCTTCCCGGCCGGCGCGCGCGCGCAGAGCGCGGGGGCGCGCTCCGGCCTCCGGGCCCGGGCCCGGCGCCGCTTACCCGGCTAGCGGCGGCCGCCGCGGGCGGGGACGCGGAGCGGGAGGAGGGCTGGGGAGCCGGGGTCGCCGGGGACTCGGGTGCCTCGCCTCGCTCGCGCTCGCCCTCTTCTCTGCTGAAGTAACGGCCCGGCGGGGAGCTCCGGGATAAACGCGCACAGAAACTCACGCGCGACCGAGAAACTTAATCCCGCCCGGCCGGCGGCGGCCCGACGCCAGTCTCGCGCTCCGCCGCGCCCCCCCCCCGCCCCCTCCCGCGCGCGCCGCACTTGCGCCGACCGGGACTGCCGAGGAGGAGGCGGCGGTGGCGGCGGCGGCGGCGGCGAGGCCGGAGCTGCCGGGGCTGCGTGACGCCTGCGGCCGGCGGGGCGGCGGGCGCGCCTCGGCCAATCAGGGGGCGCGGCCCAGCCCGCCGGTCCTGGGGTGCGGGGAGTGGGTTCCGTGCGGTTGCCTGGGGAAATACGGAGCGCCCCGTTAGATGGGAATATCCAATAACAAGGAATAATTATTTTGGTCAAGGGGGGCCCGTGCAATGTTTGGGACATACGAAACATTTGTACTAAAAAATTATTCATTGTTTATCTGAAATTCGAATTTAGCTGGGCGGCCTGTATTGTCGTTTCTAAGTCTGGCAACCTGTGGGAACTGGTAGCCTGTATTTATAGTTTTGAGGTCTTAATTTTTTTTTTTTAATATTTTATTACGTGGACTGCCTTGTGGATGCCTTCTATATGGGTAGCTTAGGTAAGTGGTATGGGAAGGTGACGAGAAGCGCTTTAATGAGGCATGGGGCGCAGAGACGAATAATCTCACATTCTAACTTTCAAAACTTGGTGTGCTTCTTAGACATCCAATTAACAGACAAAAGCAGTAAACATCAAAGAAGGGTTCAGAATCGCACGGTGCCAGGAAAGAACCTACTCATTTCTATTTTGTGCCATTAAAGGATGTTTCTGATACCCTCAATTCCTGAGTCCCAGGAATCTTCTCTTGGAAGAAAATTGCTCCTTGTCTCCAAACATAAATCTAATATTAGGGCATACATCAAAGATACTCAGAAGTCCAATTTAAAATATTTACAAGAATTTCTTTTAATATCCTGAATTAAAAATTCCGATTTCTTTGACAAACTCGTAATTTTTTTTTCTTTTTGGTCTACTAAAAATAGTCCATTGTATTTCTCCAGTATTCACCAAATATTTAAGGGGAAATACAGTTTTTAAAACATACAGAGCTGCAGAGGGAGACTGATTTGAGCTATGTTTAATGAATAAGCTTCGAATTAGATCATTTGCCTGCAAATGACTGGGAGTAAAATGAGCTCAAGTGCCCTGGGTGGAGGAAGTGTCCTTGGCCCAAGACCCATTGTGCTGTCTCAAAAGTCGGCATCAGCGTAGATTTGCCCACTAGCGAATTAAAAACACTGACTAAATTTCTTCAGCATCTGTGGATATCCATCTCCTCTGGGTCGTTTGAAAATGAAAGTGAAGTTAGGATTGAAGGGAAAACTCATCCCTTATATCTTCAACCCTTATATCTGCAACATCTCTGTGTTGCATAATCTTTCAATCAGCACGCTCAAATCTCAGCTTGAGAGAGAGAGAAAGACAGGCAGGCAAAAACATTACTCTCCAGCCCATCTCTCTTCAGTTACATTTTCTCTTTCCTTCGCTATTAGATTTCTTGACATCAGCTAACTGCATCCTGCCTTCTTGCCCCATCAACTGCACTGAAAGGGCTTTTGCTGGACACCAATAGCCTTCCGTTACCTAAGCCCAATGGGTATGTTTCTCTCGTCATATTTCTTGTCCTCTCAGGTGCATTTATAACTGTTGAACCCTCTCTTGAAGCATTACCCCCCACCTCATGATTCCATAAAACCAACTCTTTCGCTCCTTCTTATTCAGGGGCAGGTGTGTGGGACCTGAAGCTTATATAATTTGCGGCTCTGCTTTAAGAAATGAAAACCAAATATATCTTTCTTTTGAAAACTTTACAGACATATGTGACCATGCAAACACATTGCAAACGTTCTCCTAGGCAAGAGAAAGACCCAGAATCCTTTTTATAAAGTTCTATTTAAGTTTTATTTATCTCTACCCCTCGTGTGGAGCTCAAACTCATGACCCTGAGCTTAAGAGCCGCATGCACTTCTGACTGAGCCAGTCCAGCACCTCTGAGAAAGACCCAGAATCTTAGCCTTCATTAGCTTCAGAGTAGATCTGCTTCTGACCTCGGGCCGCTCTTCAATCTCCGTTGCCAACTAACCTCCTCTCCCTAACCTTATATGCTGGAGTTCCTCAAGATTCAGTTACTGGTCCTACGTAAGTAAGTTGATTTTCCCCTTCAGCTTATCATCTATTGGTCAAAGATTCCTAAATTTTTACTTCAATCTAGCTTTCTCTATGTATCTGAGTGTTTACTTGACTTCCCTGTTTGCCTGTCTCAAACCTACATTATCCAAAATGGAACCGTGATATTTCTGCTCAACCTTGGTCATCTTTCACAGTTCAGTGTCTCAGTGAATGGACCTACCATGGATGTTATTCAGATTCCCACAAATTAGTATACACCCACTGTGCTACATTCCCCTTGTATTCTATTGCTTCATAGTATTTGTCCTACTTTGTAATTATATAGTTAGTTTTACAATTGCCTATGCAGTGGCTTTATGCCCCCTTAGGCCACAAACCCCAGGACTGCAGGGACCAGGTCACTGTTTCATCCTCAGAGACCAGCAAAAGGTTTCACAACTGGTTAGTGTTCAAATGACATAGACAAATATATGACTGCAAGAATGAGTGATTCATCTACCGTGCTTCTGTGTTCTCGCCATAGACTCATCTCAAGGCATCCCTTTTGGAAAGGATTCTCTTATTGCTTACAAATTCTGAAGGATTCCTCTTCTTTGAATAGTAAAGCATTGCCATTTGTCATTTTCCAAAATCTGGTCATTCTCAAAGGCAAAGGAAATAAGTGCATGAAATGCTAACCGCTAGGAAAGTACAGGAAGGGAACAAATCTGAATACTGCAGGTATTCTGAGGGTCTTAAAAGGTAAAATGACATCTGTTCTATTGCACTCTAGGGGAAAAGCCCTTATTAGAGGGTAAGATTAAGGAATTTCCTTTTCTGATTTAATGCAAGTATATAAATGAGATTAAAACAAAGGATTCTACCTCGTTCCAAAAGACACTGTTGCTCTGGTCTCATTTCGCAAAGCGAATCCTACAGGCCCACTTTAAAAAGTGATATATCAGAGGACAACAGGCATCTTGTTTAGGTCAGTTCTTCCATAAAATTATCTAGCATTTGGGGACGATGTCATCTGGGAGCTTCCCCTTTTGAAGTTAACCCATACAGTTATAGCTCTTTTGTCCTCTGCTTGTTCTAAGCCAGAGGGACCAAGATTTTCTACAAGAAGCAAGGCACTGTGGTGTATTGCTCTGATTTAAAAAAAAAACATCAAGAGGTTCAAGCAAAACCTTACAGAGAAACCCAAATTATAGAGTAGATGAAATAGAGCCGCACTTCTCTATGAGGTGGGTTGAAACTCATCGCAAGCATATAGATCAATAATTCTAGTTTGTGTAGATCACAGACTCTGGGATCTGAAGAGGAGGGAATTAGGAATGCTGTGTGCATCCCAAGTATATCCTCAGTGAGGCATTCTCCACACCAATTTGTTTTTCTCAAATCTGAGTAATCTTCAGACCATTTTTATACGGAAAATGATTTGGGGGACTTCCAGGATTGACTTAAATTATTTTTTTATTATAATTTAATAATCACAAGCATAAATGAAGTACATAATATTATTTTACATTTGTTGCCCCTCTGTAACTCTAAAACTGGTGAAAGGCACAAGTTGTCCGCTCAAAATCTTTAATGTCTGCTAGGAGGATAGATCATGGACATTCAATTATTTTTTTGGTTTTAATTTGTTTTTAATGTTTATTTATTTTTGAGAGAAAGAGAAAGAGAGAGAGACCGAGTGTGAGTGGGGATGGGGCAGAGAGAGAGGGAGACACAGAATTCGAAGCAGGCTCCAGGCTCTGAGCTGTCAGCACAGAGCTCGACACGGGGCTCCAACCCACAAAACCCTGAGATCATGACCTGAGCCAAAGCCGGACGCGCAACTGACTGAGCCACCCAGGTGCCCCATGGACATTCAATTCTTGGTTCATGAAGATACAGAGAAGGACCCTTTTAGTTGCCTTTCAAGCACACAGTCTCTGTTCCACCTTCCTACAGGCAGATAGCCTTGGTGCGCAAGACGGGCATCTCTCACTGGGAGGTGTTTCTGCAGGACTCCAGGTCAATGCTTTATATGAACCAAATCCTTTCCCCAGGACTAAATGACTCTGGGGAAATTCTAAGTGTGGGACAGTGGACTATTTCCATACCTTAAGCAGCTCTAACTCTGATTAATGTTTCATTTAAGAGCAAAGAAGGTAGCATGTGTGCATCATCCTCTGCCTAAAGCTTATCCACTACATAACAGATACGCATTTCTGATTTGTTACAGTTTGCAGAAAGATTTTTTTTTCTGTCCACTGGCTGACTGATTTAATGGGTTCAGTTGGCCTCTAGTTTCTCAAATAAAAGAAGAGATTTTTTTTCAGTCTGTTTAATGTTAGAAAAACATAGACCATTTTAAACAATCTTTGGCTTGTTTTCACCATTGGAAACAGACAAGATTGAAAGAGAAGAATATGAAGAAGACAGGAAAGAATGTTAGCATAATAAATATATATGTGTCTAGAAGAAAGCCATTAGGAGGAGGGAATGGCTAAGAAAGAATTCCAGGCATGAGAAAAATGCAAAATTATATCTCTTTTGAGAACATGTAGAATAATCTGTCTCTCTTCATGTAACAACTGTTTATAGAAGATTAGAGGCAGTGAAATCTACAATGCGTCTGATTGGGTTTCATATCTCTAAGGAAGAAAGAAAGGGCGCTAGGAGGTCATGACCATCTGCCCTTGAGTTAATTTGCTTTTATACCCACAGAATTCCGGCGCAATGAGGAAATCCTGGGCAAAAACATTGGAACTGGGTTATTTTGGGGGTAGATACATCCAAACACTGTTCCAGAATCTGACTCAACTTCATGCAAACTTGAATGACATTTTAGAATCTCTCTCCTACAAAATATGACTGTAAGTCAAATATCCAAACAGAGGTCAAGAAAAATAAGCAATGAATAAGCAGTTAACAGTAATGAAAACAATTTGTTCAAGTTGCACAGTGTCTTTTAGGTAATAACCCTCTATGTTCTATAAGAATAGAGAAAAAAAACAACTGAGCTTTCGAGATGACCATTGTGTGACTGGATCACATATTACCTGAAGTCTGCCCCATCTCTTGAATTTGCACTTAGATGAGCCAATAAATCTCCCCTAGTTTTTAAAGTAGCTTGTATTGGGTTTTCTGTTATTTGCAACTAAAATCACTTAAGCTTATGAAATATCCATATTAAGCCATTCACAGTGAGCTAGACAGGTACTTTCAAGTGTCAAAGAACACACTGAGATTACCTCAACTGAAAGGAGTTTGTTAAAGAATAGCTAGGATCGTGAAGAAGACAAGAGTCTCCATAGGTGAAATGTGACATCTTTCTGGTCGTACCACAAGCACACAGAGAGAAAGGGGAGGTCAGTTCAGAGGATCCAGCTCTTAAGTTCTAGTTTTCTTGGAGTTTTTGCCCTTCTACCATAATTATGATTTAGCACAGCCTTGTTTCTATTTACCTTGTTTTCCTTCTGCCTCTAACAATGTTTGCTTAAATTGGTTCCTTGAAAATCTGGTGATTCTTCATATTCTGTTTTATTTAACAATGAGGCAATGAACAGCTCTTGTGTTCTGTACCCACAGTAAGGCTTGTTGACATATATGTTTCCTTTTTTTTAATAATTTTTTTTCATGTTTATTTTTGAGAGAGAGAGAGACACACACACAGAGTGTGAGCGGGGGAGGGGTAAAGAGAGGGAGACAGAATCTGAGGCAGGCTCCAGGCTCTGAGCCGTCAGCACAGAGCCTGATGCGAGGCTTGAACTCATGAACCCCTGAAATCATGACCTGAGACAAAGTCGGGTGCTTAACAGACTGAGCCACCCAGGAGCCCCATATATGTTTCACTTTTAAGGGAGCAGCATTACATTCAGGAGTCCTGAAATTTCAGAAAAAGAAGTCTTTGCTCAGATCCATTTGATGATTTAAAGAGGATGTTTTTAGGTGTTTGAGAAATAGACCCCTGGCTGCCAGGAGTTCTGTATGGTAGCTGCCTATTTGTACATATGCATGTGTGTGCACATATTTATTTGTGTGTGTGTGTGTGTGTGTGTGTGTGTGTGCGCGCGCGTGCCTGTCTACATGCATGTATATGGTAGTGTGAATGTCAGGGTTTTTAAAAATATTTTTTAGTTAATTAATTTATTTAGAGAGAGACAAAGAGAGAGAACACAGGAAGAGCAGAGAGAGAAGGAGAGAGAATCCCGAGCAGGCTCCGCACTGTCAGTGTGGAGGCCAACGTGGGTTCAAACTCATGAACCGTGAGATCTCGACCTGAGCCAAAATCAAGAGTCAGACACTCAACCGAGTGAGCCACCCAGGCACCCCAGTAATGTCATTTGTTTTAATCCCCATGTTTTGTACCTGACATTTTATTTCAACTCTCCATCATATGTGACATTTCAATATCCACAGCTTTTCTGCAGTTTAGTACATGGATTGCTTCCCTCCATAGCTGTAGTATTTTAGGCCTTAGGGCAGTGCTTCTCAAACTATTTGTGAAGATTTCTTATTTATTTATTTATTTATTTATTTATTTATTTATTTATTTATGCTTTCTGCCTCTAATTTCCAAAGTATCACTGACCAATGCACCTTAAATGAATTACGAATGATTAGATGCATAGATGTTGGGTCAATGTCCAATTGTTCTAAAGAGCTTTAAAGAAATGTTTAATTTCTTTGTGGACCAGGCTACCCACAAAGCAATTCTCCAGGGCCCTGTTACTCCAACTATGGTCAATAAACCAGAAACATCTGCATCTCTTTGGAACTGGTTAGTAATGCAGAATCCCAGTCATCACCCGAGACAACTAAATTAGAATCTTCATTTTAACTCGATGTCCAGGTGATTTGTACACATGTTAAAGATCGTAGAGAATTTCTACTCTTTCATCTGATTTTTGTCTTCCAGGAATGTACCGCTTACATCTTTGTGCGGAAAGCTTCATTTTTTTCTTTCTGAGTTTCAGATTGCTGGCATCTTTTCGTCTTTTCCTCATTCATGCCACTGATCAAATATCACCTCTGCGGAGAAGTCTTCATTGGCTCTCCAATAAAATTAGCAGCCCCTTCCACATCACATTACCTTGTACTATATTCTTTACATTATTTATAGCTATCTAAAATTATTGCTGACTCTGCCTGCCCCACCCCCTCCCCTGCACTCGGCCCAGCTAGAATGTAAGCTCAATGAGAGCAGAGATCTGTCTCATTTCCTGTCCTTTACCCAGTGCCAGCTCCCTGCCTGCTTGGGGGTAGGACTCAGCACTGCTTACACTGTGCTCCAGTTAATTTCATGACTCTGCTCGCCCCTGGCTCCTACTGCCTCACCTTTTCTGTCTATAGCTTCTTCTGTGTGTCCCTTTGAATTTGTAGCAGAAAGCCCCACCCAAACTGGCTTATAAAAAAACAAGGATGCTGGCGTAAGTAACTGGAAAGGTCCGCAGTAAATGCAGTGGTCAGACCCAGTTCCCTCAGGGCTCCGGCCCTCTTACCCTCCAACTTTTTCAGCCCTGTGCTTTCTCCATGTGCCAGCTTCCTGTTCATGTTGGTGGCTGGAGGACCAGCGTCCTGGCTCTCACATTCTCGTGGAGTGCGACCCAGAGACCACGTTGCTCTCTGTCTCTCGAGGTAAGGAGACTTCTGTCCCCCAAACCTCCCGCAACTTCCTCCAACGTTCCTTCGACTGATTTGGATCACAGGCCCATTCTAATACGTATACACATATAGAGTGGTATAATTACAAACGTTAAAATGTATAGATTTAAAGGTAATTTCTTTAAGTTTTGACAATTATATGCATCCACATAGACACCATCAAACCAAAATGTAGAATATTTCCAACTCCTGGAAAGCTGCTTGTGTCCTGACCTTTCCAGTCAGTCCCGTTAGTAACAGCACCCTGCTGAGCCATACTGGAGTTGGAAACAAAGAACAATCGGGAATATCGAACCTGTCTTTATGTAATATATTGATGTTTTATTCATCATTTACATTAATTTTTAAGAAATGTATTGGGTTTAAATATGGTTTATCTTGGGGCACCTGGGTGGCTCAGTCGGTTAGGCAGCCGACTTCGGCTCAGGTCATGATCTCGCAGTCTGTGAGTTCGAGCCCCGCGTCGGGCTCTGTGCTGACAGCTCAGAGCCTGGAGCCTGCTTCGGATTCTGTATCTCCCTCTCTCTGACCCTCCCTCGTTCATGCTCTGTCTCTCTCTGTCTCAAAAATAAACATAAAAAAAGATTTAAATATGGTTTATCTTAATTACTCGTTATTGTTGTTGTTGTTGTTTAATGTCCTCTGTCTTAAATCTTGGCCCAAGGCCAGCGCACACACCTTACATGAGTCTCCCTAGTGGCTGCCCTGCAATCAGAAAACCTCTGTTTCTGTCTGTCTCTTGTTTCTTTCTTTGTTTTTAATGTTCATTTATTTTGGAGAAAGAGAGAGAGCACGTACGTACACGCATAAGCGGGGGAGGGGCAGAGAGGGAGGGAGACACAGAATCCGAAGCAGGCTCCAGGCTCTGAGCTGTCAGCACAGAGCCAGACTTGGGGCTTGAACTCACGCACCATGAGATCATGACCTGAGCAGAAGTCGGATGCCAGTCAACTGAGCCACCCAGGAGCCCTTTGTCTCTTTTTTTAATATGATAACTACCTGCGATTTCTCCACATGATATCCTCTATATAGCTGAGCTGTTTACATGGTAGCTAAAGGCTTCCAGAGTAAGTGCCCAAGAGAGCCACAGGCCAGCTGTATTCCTTACCTGATTTAGCCTTGGAAGTCACCCAAGGCAACTAACTTCTGCCATATTTCATTCATCACAACAGTCGCAAAGTCTCACCAAGTACAAGGAGAGGGAACATAGACTCTGTCTCTTGACAGAAGGAGTATCAAAGAATTTTCAGATGTATTTTTAAACCCTGGATCCCATTGCTTTTGTAGCCAATTTTGGATTATAGTGAATAGCCCTTATTTTTGAGTATTAAAAATTCCTATCCAAACGACTTTTTTTTTTAAATTCATCTTCCTTTCAATTCAAAGTGTCTCCTCTTTATACCCAAGTTTAATTGGATATTGTTGGTTTCATTCACTCCTTCCTCTCCATTCACTCACTCACTGCTATTTCTGTCCCATCCAAATTAAGAGTAAGAAGCTGAGACTAAGATGAAAAGGAATGAAAACATCTTTTTACTTGGCCGAATGTTGAAACCAGTCTCCAAGGGCAGATAACCAAAGGCCATCTCCTTCTTTTAGGGGGTGATTTGGTTATGGGGAGACCCTCTCCACTCTGGCTCCTCAGACCTCTGTCATTATAGGGACGATGTACATTCCTGCTGACCTGGTAAGATTCTCCTTCAACTCCTGCTTTCTTGATATACCCCACACAGCCTCTTCCTGTAGCGTCCACTCATCCAGGCAGGCAGTTGTTTTGGGAATTTTTTTTTCAAAATGGCACTAGTCTAGACCTAACACATCCAAGTTGTCTTTATGGCACTGCAGAAAAGCTCAGCAGCTTAGCCGCATCCAAATCTGTGGATTGGTCTTAGCCCTTCCATAAAGGCAATTTTAGACAGGCTTTCATATCCAGACTTTCCTAAGGAAGAGTCAGAATTCTTTATGTTCCCCAAACTCCAGAGGACCCAGAATGAGTTTCTTTAAAGACGTACTTACCATGTTCTTTTTTTAAAAAGTTTATTTATTTTTGAGAGAGAGAGAGCATTCATGAGTGAGGGAGGGGCAGAGAGAGAGGGAGAGAGAGGGAATGAGAATCCCACACAGGCTCCACGCTGCTAACACCGAGCCAAATGTGGGGTTTGAACACGCAAACCTCCATATCGTGACCTGGGCGGAAATCAAGAGTCTGATGCTCAGCTACCTGAGCCACCCAGATGCTCGACCAGGTTCCGTTTCAGTAACCACACCAGGCAGGATCTAAGTTTTACAGCTTGGCAAGCATCCAGGCTGGGTAGTGAAATGCGTCCTCTCTATCAGTCAAACTAGACTTGGTGAGAGATTCTCTTGAAGCCCCCCTCGTTTTTATAGGGAGATGGTGAAGAAGTGAGATTCTATGACTATGAGAAGTGGTAAAGAAACATAGTGCTCTCTCCCAAGTGTGCATTTTTCGCCACAGAACGCCTCACCTGGAAGACACTGGTTGAAATCCTAGTCTCTCTTAATGTGGCCTGAAAGGGCATCAGGACCCATGTTGTGTTTTTTAGTTAAGTGCGGTCACGATGTGTCTAAACAATTTCTCTGTTTAGAATATGTGGAGCAAATAGCCTTTGGGGCCTGAAATTTGGGACTTCATCAAAGCTTCAAGACCACAGAAATGACCCAATTGACATCACTAACACTTCTGTTGTTTTCTAACATTTTTTAAAAGTAGCCTCTGTGTCCAATGTGGGGCTTGAACTTGCTACTCTGAGTTTAAGAGTCGTATGCTTGGGACACCTGGGTGGCTCAGCTGGTTAAGCGACTGACTTTTTTCTGCTCAGGTTATGATCTCGCTGTGAGATCTCATGAGATCGAGCCCCTGCTTGGTGCTCCACACTAATAGCAGGGGGCCTGCTTGGGATTCCCTCTCTCAATCCTTCACTGCTGGTCCCCCGCTCCCGTAACCCCCACCCCCACCCCCCGTCGTACTTTTGTGTGCTCACTCACACTCTCTCTCAAAACTATAAGTAAACTTAAAAAAAAAAAAAAAGTCAGTCTACTAACTGACTGAGCCAGTCAGTGCCCCAACACTTGTGTTGTATTTTAGAGTCACATATGACAGTGCCTGTTCCTGGATCATGCCCCATTTGTCCCATTTGTTGCATCAATATCACATCCTTTTAATTATTATACTTTGTAATAGGTTGTAATAAACCGGTGCTCTCTCACCACTACCTTTTTATTTTCTCAAATTCCCGTAGCTTTTCCTAGCTGATAAGAAAAATTATTTAATTATATACTTCAATTTGTGGAAATCAAGAATACTAGAAAACCCGAAGTCAATCCATATGGAATTTGTAGTTTCTTTTTCTCTTTCAGTAGAATCTAAGGTTATTTGCATTTTGTTACAGGTTGCAACATTTGCAGATTTTATGGAATCTATATTTTCTAAGCAAATAGATGATAGCAATAACAGCAATGTGTTTGAGATGTGTTTCTTTCTGTGACATTCCCTTTATTTATTTTTTATTTTTTTAAATGTTTTTATTGATATTTGAGAGAGAGAGAGAGAGAGAGAGAGAGCAAGCAGGAGAGGGACAGAGAGGGAGACACAGAATCTGAAGCAGGCTCCAGGCTCGGAGCTGTCAGCATAGAGCCCAACGCGGGACTTGAACCCATGAACCATGAGATCATGACCTGAGCCGAAGTCAGACACCCAACTGACTAAGCCACCCAGGCTCCCTGTGACATTCCCTTTAAAAACACAGTTATTCGGCCAGCAGCCACCTATCAAATTAATACATGATAAGGGTTTAAGTGAGGCATTAGGTACACAAAAGTGAGGGATTCGAATTATCCATAGACTAAATAATTCACCTTTGAAAGCTCTTATCTTTTTTTGCAAGAGAATTACACATTTAATGAGCATAGTGATTATATTTTCTAAAAAAAAAAATGCATGAGATGAACAAACTCGGTGCGTTCTTCGTAATCTTAGTTCAGTAACGTTATTGCAAAATTGAAAAGGGGAAGGTGAAAAATTTGACGAAAACACACTAACATAACACACACTGTCTGCACACTAACATATCAGTAATATCATTTCAGGTAAATATTTGAGTTTCTACTTTGGAGGGCTTTGCCTCATCATAATAGTGTCTGAGTCTTGGCTCTTTATCGCTGCGATATATGCCATGGTCTTTATGTTCAATTATTGAGAAACTTGCTCCAGTTTACTCAGAAAGTATGGGCTTGTTTATAATTGACAGCAATTCAATTTTGAGGCTTTTCTCTTTTCTCTTGTGATTATGAGTTATGTTACATATAACATGGATGATAATCTGTGAAACTGAGCTTACACGAATAATACTTACTATAATATTTAGCGTGAGGTGAAATTCATCCAGACTTAGAGTCTGAGGCAAAGAGGGGAAGCAGCGGGCCCACCACAATGGATTGACTTCAACCATGGGGGTGATATGTACATCAGAACTGTTCAGGGACCCCATTGACATAGCTCCTAATACCTACACACGCTATTTACAAGGACCCTACTGTCGACACTTTCCTGCTACCACCAGTGCTGCAACGACTCTCTCCCAGTCACCTCCCTACCCCGCATGGCCATGATCAGCCCCAACAACACTGCATGCTGCAGACAACTGTGTGGGTGGTGATTGTATGTTTGGACATTAGGTGAATACACAATCATGAGCCCTAGTTGGATCACTCTGTGCACACACACAGTGTGACCTGGGCATATGCACCTCCAAAATCAAATTCTGGGACATTTCCTTTCCGCTCAGTGAAAACAGAGAAACTAGGGGAATTGGCTACAGTTTCTTATTGCTGAGCTTCCCCCAGTTTGATTTATTTTTGGCTTTCTTTTCTGGATATCTTCTTGCCTTTTTTTTTCACCACATTTTGATATGGTGTTTATCTCCCAGGTCCAACATGTCTGCAGAGTCATATGTGATCATAGAAAACACCCAACTCTGACCCGCCCACCAAAATTACACTTTTTTATTTTTTTATAGTCATTATTTTTTGTTTTCATTTTAGAGAGCAAGAGAGAGAGAGCAGGAGGGAGAAGCATAGATAGAGAAATAGAGAGAGAGAGAGAGAGAGAGAGAGAGAGAGAGAGAGGGAGATTGAGAGAGAAAATCTTAAGAAGGCTCCATTTCAGCATGGAGCCCAGTGCAGGACTTGATCCCATGACTCTGGGATCAAGACCTGAGCCCAAATCAAGAGTCAGACACTCAACTAACTAAGCCATCCAGGTGTCCCAACAGCCATTTTTATCCAAGCAACTTCTGCACTAGATGGCCTGACTTGACCTAGTTCAGATCCAACAAATATTTGCAGAGAATGTCTTCTTCCTGAAGTTTTCTCTTCTCTTGGATTTTAGGCAATTCTCTTCTGCTGATCATGTCAATCTTCCTATAAAAAACCTTGAAAATGTTTACCACTGATTTTCTGTATAGAGATAGGTGTCTCCAAAACCTTTAGACAAAACTAAGCTCTTGCCATATCAAAATGATTGTACTTTGTGAGATTTTGACTTTTCGGTTTTAGCTTTTATTGAAGTAAAATTTAACTTTGTACATTTTGTCATCATTGGATTCCCTGGGAAGTGTAAAGTGTGCTGGGGGATGCCATGGGGATCAACACTTAGGTGAGGGGATCATGAAAGTAATAGGAGTGGGCAAAGGGAGGTGTTGAATGTTAAAGCTTTGCAACAAAGCAGATCCTACAGGTGATCTGAACTAAGGTGGCCCTTTAGACTCGTCCCACCTTGAAGAAAGTGGTCTGGCCTTTTATAAGTCCATGAAACTTGCCTAACTTATTAAACATGATTCCCAAAGATTGTGTCAACAACATCGTCCTTCTATTTTTGTGGACTTTGCTTCAACGATATGCTCCAGATATTTTTCTAATTCTGTAGTTGTTTTTCAAATAGAATCTAATTACATTGAACGAGTTTTGCCCACCTCTCCTTCTCTCCATACACCAGGGTGCAGTACAAAAATTGCAGTGATGATTACAGCAAGATTAGGGTACAGTCAGCACATCAAAGCACTCTCAAGTGGAAGGAGACAAAGGCATGACTGACTCAAGCCTGGGAAAGCAAGTACAAAGGTCAACTCCAAAGGCAGAAACAGGGTAATGAACAAACAGGAAAAGTATTTGGGTATCAGGATAAGGACAGAAACTGGAGTGGGGAAGAAACTGGAGCAGTGCAAGAGTAGGTCAAAAACAAAGCAATTGCTACAAATAGCACCCCGTTTCCACAGTGTGCCTTTGTGGGTCATTTAGTCCTAAATATGTAGTAAATGAAGTGGTTAGTGTGGCTTAAAAGGACACAAAGAGAGGAGACATCTTACTGTTTGGGTTTTTTTCAAGAGAAATGAATCATGAAGAAATAGAAAATCTGAACAGACTGATTACTAGTAACAAGATTACATCAGTAATTAAAAAACCTCCCCAAAAAACAAAAGTCCAGGACCAGATGGCTTCACTGGTGAGTTCTACCAAACATTTAAAGAATGAATACCAATCTTTCTCAAACACTCCCCCAAAAATTAAAGAGGGAACACTTCCAAATATTTTAGGAGGCCAGCATTACTCTGATACCAAAACCAGAAAAGGACACCTCAAGAAAAGAAAATTACAGGCCAATATCCCTGATGAACACAAATGCAAGATTCCTCATAAAATCCAAACCAAAATTATGAAACCAAATTCAACAATACACTAAAAGGATCACACACCTTGAAGAAGTGGAATTTATTCTTTTTTTTTTATTTTATTTTTTAATGTTTATTTATTCTTGAGACAGAGACAGAACGTGAACAGGGGAGGGGCAGAGAGAGAGGGAGACACAGAATCTGAAACAGGCTCCAGGCTCTGAGCTGTCAGCACAGAGCCCGACATGGGGCTCGAACTCAAGAACTGCGAGATCATGACCTGAGCCGAAGTCAGACGCTCAACCGACTGAGCCAACCAGGCGCTCCTCGTGGAATTTATTCTAAGGATGCAAGGATTGCTCAACATATGCAAATCAGTCAGTGTGCTACCCCACTTTAACAAAATACAGGATAAAAATCATATACTCAACTCAATATATGCAGGAAAAGCATCAACACTTGTTTATGGTGAAAACTTTCAAGACAGTAGGTGTAGAAGGAACGTACCTCAACATCAAAAGGCTGTAAGAAGCTTAAAGCTTACATCATACTCAATGGTGAAAAGTTGAACTGAAATCAGAAATAAGACAAGGATGCCCACTCCTACCATTTTTATTCAGTGCAGTCTAGCCAGACCAATTAGACAAGAAAAATATATAAAAGCCATCCAAATCAAGAAGGAAGAAGTAAAACTATCACTATTTGCAGGTGACATATATCTAGAAAACCCCAAAGACTTCAGCAAAAAAAACAAAACAAAAACAAAAACAACAGTTAAAATTAATAAGTGAATTGTGGAAAGTTGCAAGATACAAACTCCATGTATAAAGCTCAGTTGTATTTCTATACATTCATAAAGTATTGGAAAAAGAAATTAAGAAAACAATCCTATTTGCAATTGCAGAAACAGAATAAAACACTTAGGAATAAATTTAACCAAGGAGATGAAAAACCTGCACGCTGAAAACTGTAAGATATTGATGAAAGAAATTGGAGAAGACATAAATAAATGGAAAGATATTAACAGAAAAACAAGATAAATAAAAATAATTATTAAAAACAAATAAGAACACACAATCCTAAAATTAGTATGGAACCACAAAAGATGCATTTCTTACCTAGCTCAGAAAACAACATTTTTCAAGCTCTTTGACCAACTGACTTCCAGCTCAATTCCACAAAAGGACAGAAAAAAAGGGAGAAACCATTTCTGACCTCTTTCTCTTTGCTTTGGGCAGCCTCTAGCAATGCCTTGTTCCTTGGAGATGTCTGTTTCCTCTGGATTTATCCATGGGCCCCCATTCACCCTGCTTTTGAGCTCTGGTGTATCTGTATCATCCCTTTGTCTCTTAATCCCTCACTAAGGACACTATGGGCTTTCTGCTGTAGCTAACATCTGGGAGGGCTCATCAGCCCTTCTTTGTTTTTTCTGTCTTTCCAATACATTTGTAGGTCATTGCTCATGCTAACTTCCTTTTATGAAACTAGCTGGCATAGACTGTTTTTCTGTCGGAAACTTGATATAGCCACTAATTTTTTGTGTCCCTTTACACAACATGAGGATTACACTGACTTCTAAGGTCCTTTCTAATCTCCCTTTTATTGGGGATTGTGTCCCACTACACTTTCCATGTGATCTTGCACACCTTTACATTCATTCATTCATTCATTCATTCAGCTAATATTTATTATGTTACTATTGAGTGCTAGGCACCGTTCTAAGTGCTGAGGATACACAACAGTGAAAAAAATAAAGTTTTGCTCTCATAGAGCTTGTATACTACCGTGGGGTAGTAGAAGCAACTGTCTCTTTTGGCTGAGGACTGAGAGGGGATTCTCTAGATGTAGGACCTTCAGCACTGAACCTGGAAAAATCTCAGACACAGGCATTTTGAGACAAGGTCATCCTCATGTGGGGAGATAGATTTTTTTTTTTTAAATCTCAGGTGGTAATAAATGCAGTGAAGAAAAATAAAGCAGGATGGGAAGAAAGGACTGGCAGAGGTGCATGAGTTTTCTGTTTTGATAGTGTGGTCTGGAAGACATTTGGGCTGAAATAACATTGAGCAGAGACCTGAATAATTTAAGGAAACAAATACTGCAGATATCCAGGCTGAGAGACCAGCCAAAGAAAAGACCCTGAAACTGAAATATGTTTGACAAATACATCAGTCATGGTTCCAGTAGGAAACAGATGGCATAAATAAATAAACAATAGGTAGTCAGTAGGGATAACTTGAAGGATATGGAAACCAAACCAATTAGTGGGCCTGGGTGCATGAAAAGATGCCATTTTCTCCATGATGCTCATCTCTCCTCTGCTCACCTCAAAGACATCATCGCAACACTCCCTTCCCACAAACAAATGAAAAACAAATTCACCAAAAGTTTCTTGCTCTTATTCCAAATCAAAGACCTCATGAGTCGAAGAAGGATTTTTAGGGAAGTATATTCTACATATTTACCCTAAATGTACAAGTTCCAGTTGCAATCTAGCCAGAATGCTAGATTATAATAAAATATGTTTTTACATACCTTAGAACATATTGGATTATTTAAAGTCTCATTAAAATAAAATCATTATTGGGGCGCCTGGGTGGCTCAGTTGGTTAAGCGTCCGACTTCAGCTCAGGTCACAATCTCCCGGTCCGTGAGTTAATTTGGGGCCCGCGTTGGGCTCTGGGCTGATGGCTCAGAGCCTGGAGCCTGCTTCCGATTCTGTGTCTCCCTCTCTCTCTGCCCCTCCCCCCTTCATGCTCTGTCTCTCTCTGTCTCAAAAATAAAATAAACGTTAAAAAAAATTAAAAAAAATCATTATATAAAGTAGGAATCTCACAAGAATACAGTAACATGTGACAGAGACTACTCATTTTATGTAAAATTGTATTCTTCCCTTCTTCCTTAGTGAAGGAATCTTGTATTTTTTCAGGGTGGTAATGTATGTTGGGAGAGACATGGACCCTGAGCATTCCTGCATTTTCTCATTGGGTATGTCAAGGATGCAAGGTCCTGACTACTCTTGACCCAGACCATTTTTCAAGGTTGTTTTTGCAGCAGGCAGAACCAAGAGTAGGCTTGCTTTCTACTTGCTGTAAGATGTTGTGTTTCCCAAAACTCAATGTTCTTCTCCTGTAACACAACCAATCGCATGTGCAGGCTGTTGTCAAGGCCATGACATCATTCCCAGAGGACCTAGGGGGACAAGGTATGCTGCATAACGATTAATAAAGACCCAGTCGTCTGTTGTCTTCTGTCAGCATCCATGAAATAGGATAACATAATAGCTTGTAAGTTAGGTAAAATCAAATTCCAGGGTTTACTTGTGGAAAAGTAATTGTAGGTATGGATAACCAGGCATGTAAATTCTGACAAAGGATCTATAAGTAGAAATTACTGGGAGGAATTTGTGCAAAGCTTCTTAAAAGGACAATAGCTAGCTAGAGTGTACTTTTTTTTTTTTTTTTTTTTTTTTTTTTTTTTTTTGTCGTTTATCTCCTCTTCCTTTCTATTGTTGGAATAAAGATGGTTGACTATCTAGCAGCCATCTTGGACCATGCAGTGACATTGAGGATAGAAGCCCACCCCGAGGACAGCAGAGCAGTAAGATAGAAGACCTGGGTCCCTGTTGCCTCTGTGGGGTTTTCATACCGATTTTTGTCTACTTGTTTAGATGGTTATATTTGGTGAGAGAATAAACTGTCATCTATTTGTTACAGGACTTGGGGGTCCCCTACTTTCAAAATTATCAAATAATTTTTATATATTTTAAAAATTTAATATATGAGATATCAGTGGTTTTAAGTGTCTCAAAAGCATAAGTAATTTCTAAGAAGTGCCTCATAGACCTGTCTGAAAAAAACAATCAGTAAATTTGGGAGTAGGAGAGTCTGTTGGGCAGACCTCTGAGTCCTGTAACTAGAGAAGACTTTTTTTTTTTAATTTTAATTTATTATTTTGAGAGAGAGAGAGAAAGAGACAGAAGAAAGAAAGTGAGGGAGGGGCAGAGGGAGAGGGAGAATCCCAAGCAGGCTCCGTGCTGTCAGCACAGAGCCCAATATAGGGCTGAATCCCACCAACTGTGAGATCATGACCTGAGCCAAACTCAACAGTCCGATGCTTAACTGAATAGCCACCTAGGTGCCCCAAGAAGACTTATTTTTAATCTGTTTTGTATCACTTGGTCTTCTGGGTAAGTTATTATTTGAGGAAAAACTCCACCTCTGTTGGAAAGTTTGCAAACTACTGTATTAGAGAAAGTTTATAAAACACCATCCATATTATTATGTGAACTTGAAATTAGAAAACTTTATCTTAAGTTTACTATTTGGAATTCATTGTATATTTTTATAATTGTATTTGCAAGAATAGAAAATTAGCTTTAGTTGTGATGAAATGTGTTTTGGCACTCCTAGTGCATGGATTTCCATTTGTAAGTAATTTTAAAAGGTTATATTCTTCCCTGAGTACACATTTTCAAGTACCTATTATTACTATTCTACTGTATGCATTAGTATCTTGGGATGAATATGGCCCTTAATGTAGAACCGGGGATTACAATGTTATCATTTTTGAATTTTTTTAACCACTACTAAGAGGACTCTGCAATTACAACACATTAAAATACTTTTCCTATTGCACAAAAATAATCTTACAACAACTGCTTCAGCTTTTACCATAGTAAACACAGTGAAACTGATAAAATCAAATGCAAAAGATTTTCAGTTGCTAACGAAACAGAATATGATTTGGTTCTATTTTGTTTATAAATGGTCATATACCTATTTACTTTGAATTCAGATCTACTATGAGTAATGAGAGGTGGGAAGCCAGTCACACAATATACTAGCTAGTCTTGAGTTGAAAGCACCAAGATGTCTTTGGGGTAATAAACGTTTTTCAAAATTACAATGATGTTTTTAAAAGTTGATCTACAAAAATCCTTCAGTAACAATAATGCTATTTCTTACCTGGATAGCTACCAGAAAGGATGCTTTCATGAACCATTCACAATGGCTCCATTTCCTTTCAGTAAAGGAAGATTATGTAACACAATGATCCAGAATCAGCAACTGATTGAGGTTGAATAGGAGCCTAACCAGGGATGTCTTCAAAATTTTTAACAACCAGTATGGCCTAGGCATCAGGAGACAAGAGGAAGAGACTCAGCCTCTTTATTGGAGAAGAATGAGAGTCACATGACATCGGGTCATTTGGGAGGGATGTTTGTGACCATCTTCAGAAACAATCTACTACAATTTTCTTCTTATCACTGGTTGCCCCAGTTGGCTTATATCTGAGAGTTACAAGGCATTCACAGGTAGGCTAGGAGGAGGAAGCATTTTTTTTTTTAATTTTGTGGAAATATTAGGCACTCCTAAGATTCCACCTGAGCTATAGTAAGATGCCCTGGAAAGATCTAACCCCAGCCATAGTCTCTAGAGTCAATCAAAATCAACGAACCACAGTGCAATCCTGTGATGGAGTTCTAGTATCTTAGGTTAGGTGTTAGAAATGGAGGCATGTAGTGAAGCTTCTAATGTGACCTCTATAACTGTCTGTCATCTCTTAGATGTCACCCATATTGTCCCTGAGATGGGAAGTTCTGCCATCTCTCTAACGAAAACATTCCAATTACTCAACAAATCATCATCAATAATTAATTACAAAATCAACATTATCAAAATTAATATATCAAGAAATTAATTATAAAATTAATATTATTAATTCAACCTTTTCCCTATTAATAAGCAAATACAGTTAGTAAATATTATGGAAGAAAATATTCCATTTATAAAATCAATAGAATAAAAAAAACTAAGAAGAAACTTCTTAAAACATGGGACATACACTAAAAAGACTATATTACTTGATGCACACAAAAAAAGACACAAATAAATGGAGAAGTATGTTTTGTTGTTAAAGAAGACTGAGAAGCATGTCAGTTCTCTTACATTAATCTAGAATTTAAATGTAATTCTTATAAAGATCTGCTTAGAAACTGTTAGGGGGAAAATGGTCCAATAACTCAAATGCATATATAGAAGAATCAATACATGAACCTTCTAATTAAAGTTGGTTGATAGGAAAATATACACATTTCCCTCTGCTACTGAGCCCCGCTCACATGAGAAAAAGTGGATATGACCATATAAAAAGTAGTCATAAATACACAAGGGTAAAAATATTGCGAGAAGAGTCCACAGTAACAAATTCGTAATGTTGGAAAGAAACGGAAAGCCACAAAACCACTGAATGTGCATTGCAGAGTTGGGAATTGATGGTGCCAGGTACTTCTGGAAATGAGAGTAAAGGTAGTGCAAAAATAGTAGACTGGCTGAAAGTATCTTTAAGCTGAAGTCGCTCCCAGATTCCCTACCCCATTCCACACCTGGGCCTTTGTGTCTTTTCCATCATGACAACAGACGGGGGAGGTGGGGGGCGTTATTCTTTGTGACGAGTAAAACCAAAGACCTCTGCCCTGGAGAAAATGGGGCAGTTGAGAGCTAGTGTAAACTGTACTGAAAATTAGGGATGTTGAAGTGAGGGTGAGAAGGTAGTTGTTAATGCCCAACAGTCCCCTCTTCAATTCAATTCCCAGAGCAATAACAACCTGACCTATACCCTTAAGCATGGAATTGGAATATTCTTTATTGAGGAATCCAATCAAGCTAAGATTAAATTCCTAAAGATATTGATATTAGATGCTCCCTAAATTTATTTTTTTAATAATAAAAATAAAAACAATTATAGGTTAGGTTCCCCAGGAAATAGACTCTGAAATAGAAATTAGCTTACAGGAGGTTAACTAGGGAGTACTCATGGAAACCACACCTATGAAAGGGAGAGAAGGGAAGAAGCTGGATTGGAGGGAGGTAATTGGGCTATGGCCACATCTCAAACTGATGCCATGGGAGATCTGGAGCAGGTATGGTCCTTCAGAGTTGCCCTGCATTACCACACAGGGAATGGGCTTTTATGCCTTCATACTGGCCAATCATTGGATGCAGGTTGCCCCCAAGAAGGACGCATCACTTTGGTGAGGAAAATTTTTTCACCTGGGGGCAATTTCCAAAGAGGGCAATTTCCAGCTGAAGACGGTCAACTGGAGGCACTTTGAGCAGCTAAGAAAATTAGACCTTCTGTTCTGAAGGAGCTGGGAACACCTGCTAGACTGTCTGTAGTGAGCCCCACATTTGTCACACGCACAAGTTCCCCATTAGCTATTTAGAGTCTGTATCATGCGAGAAATGCTAAGTTGTGCTGGAGTAACAGATGATCTCCAAATTGCAATGGTTTATAACGATGCAGTGCTCTGCTCAAATTCAGCTTTCATTTGAGACATAGGCTACTGGGGAATAACCTCTAACTGAAATATTGCTGATTTTTTGCAGATTACAAAGAGCATAGCAAACTGTGTAATGACCCATAAAGCTCAGGAGTAACAGACATCACTCCTGCTAACATTTCATTGGTTAAAGTATATCACATGGCTAAGCCTAATGTCATAGAGATACGTAATACCCTTTATATCAATTATCTATTACCCCAGAGCTTAGTGACCTGACACAATATGTATTGATGTATTATTTTTCATGATTCTAAAGGTTGGCTGGGCTCATTAGGGTGATTCTTTTCTACAGTGTAGACCAGATTCACTGAGGTAGCTGCATTTGACCAAGAACTTAGCAGAGGCTAAAACAGCCACGATATGGCCTTTTTCCCATGCTTGACGGTTGGTATCAGCTGTTGGTTGGAATCATCTTGGTTTTCCTTCATGAGGTCTTTCATTATTCAATAGGCTAGGCTGGACTTATTTATATGGTGGTCAGAGCATTTCACGAGAGTCAAAATGGAAGTTGCTGGCCACCTAAGGCCTATGCCTAGAACTGGCATCACTTCTGAGGCACTCCATTGGTCAACCCATACTCAAGGGAAGAGAAGTATACAAGGATGGGATAAATTGTTCGCAGCTGCCATTGGGAGCTATTTACATTGAAAGGGAGGGAAAATAGGAGTTTGGTTATTGGTAATACCATCTAGCACTGGAGAGTCTGCTAATATAAACATCTGAAAGCCTTGAACATGAAAGAGAGACCCCTAAACATAGAATAAGAAGGAACCTGGAAGACATATGCAAGGAGAGGAAAATGTAAAAAAAAAAAAAAAAAAAAAAAGACCAAAAAAACCCATTAAAGGTAGAGGAAAAAAGAAAAGATTTCATTCATAAAAAAATAACATGATTTAAAAAAGAGAAAATAAAAAAGTTTTGGAAATATAAAAACCAACGGTAGAAATAAAAAAAAACTGCATTAGCAATTTTAAATTATTAAATTGAAATCTGCCAGGAGATAAAGCAAAAGACATAAAGTGAAAAATAATAGAGAAAAGATAAAAAAATAAGAAACTGGGAAGTCCAGATTTTCAGTAATCAGAAATGCAAACAGAGAACAAAAGAAACAGATGGAAGAAAATCACTAAATAAATAATTCAAGAAAATTTCCCAGAACTAAAGGTCATGAGTTTTCAGTTTATAACATCCTCTGACAACAAATGGATCAAAATGCGACACATAATTATGAAATTTCAGACATTTGGGAGAAAAGATAAGAGCCTACAAGCTCCTAAAGAGCTTTCATATAAAAGTTCAAGGAGCAGAATGGCACTGAACTTAAGCAATGATGATATTGGGAGATAGAAGCCAAAGGGGATTTGCCTTAGAATTCCAAGAGAATGAGATTTGTAATTTACAATTCTAAACTTGCCAGTAGATCACAACTAAGGGTACCCGACAATATTTTTTTGAGCGTGCAGCATCTCAAGATATTATCTCCCATTTACCAGAATAAAGAAATAAATCGTGGGAGAGCAAGACGTGTGAGCCAGAGAGCTGGAGATTGGCTGGAAGAGGCAACGGGACACCCCAGGAGACGCCTGTCTCCTTCTTAGGAGAAGACAGACAGTCCACATGGGAAAAAAAAGGAAGTTTTACTGAAGACTTCATATGTTTGAACAAACTGAGAGAAAATGAACACTTCTACAAGAGAGTTTGTGTGTAAATAAAAAATGAATGTTCACATAGCTCGTGTATGAATGGCATAGCTGTAGAAAAATAACCCTGAATATTGAACTGCATTGGAAAGTAGGAGAGGGAGAGAACCTGTGTGGGTGGTGGCATACAGAGGACAGAGATTGGTAAGTAAACCAAATTCTCATCATTCAAAGGAGGAAGTCAATAGAAAAGTCCTACAACCAAAATATAAGAATGGAAACTACTCGTGTTATTTACGAGTAGAAAGTATACCCCAATAGAAACATGTAAAAGAGTAGACTAATGTTTAAATTCCTCTTTCTTAAGTCAGTTTGAGTTCCTTTTCCCTCTTTTTTTAAATTTTGTTTTCATGTTTGTCTTGTTTACTTACTGACAGTTTAGTTTCCTCACTGACCAAGTCTTGTCCAAACATACATCCATATTCTCCAATGCCACATCAGAATTCTGGGGGGAAAAAGTATTTGGAAAAACTCCCTAGGTGATTCTGATGCATGGTCTGGTTTGGGAATCACTACTCTGAAAAACAGTGATCTTAGCAATGAGCTGAATTCTTCCATAAGGATTCTAATGAGCTCATCTTTCAAATTCGGATAGAGATAATAGCTTGTGTTCCAGTAAATTCTGCACTCCTTATCTTCAGCATAGGAGGCAAGATCTTATCTCACATAAGAAGTATGAAATAGTGATGATGGCAGGAGGAAGAAACACGTTGCTTACTTAGGAAAAAATCACACAAAACAAAGGGCTTGAAGAAATCAGAAATTTTCATTATCTGATACATACATAAATTGCTTAATGTACTTTGAACTTTTCTGCCTCTGTAATGCTCCTTCATCTCTCCTGCCCTGAGCCTGGATAAAAGTTTCAGTGTTTTATTTTCTATACATAAAGCTGAGCAATGATAGCACCTTCATCCTTCACTCTATGAAGAATCTCTTTCTTCTGCCGGGAGATGTTTTCTAGTTGAACTGAAACTGTAAATTCACACAATACAGTGGCTAACCGGACAATTTTGCACCTGCTGAACACATGTTTCTGCACCCCAATTCATTCTGTAGAAAGCCTAATTTTCGTAATCTCTACCATATTAATGTTGTTGACCCAAAAATGGGTGTGAAATGTTTAAGGAATAAAACCGCCAAACTTCTACAAGCAGGGATGAAAGTTCTAGTTACCAAGTGCTGCATAACAAACTACCCCCAAACTTACTTATTTTCTAACCATTTTCTAATATTTCATGATTTTGCAGGTAGGATTTCAAGCAGGTCTAGGTGATCATTCTATTCGGGTCCACATAGCATGAATAGAAGTCACGTGGTGATATTCAGCCAATGAGGAGACCGAGTAGGAGATCTCAGGTAGCTGCATTTGCTATCTGTCCCCTTGGCAGAGGTGACTGGAAGGCTGAGTTCAAATGGGCCAGTTGACCAGACCATCTATAAGTGTCATCTCCAGGATGATAGCCTCAGGGTAGTTAGGCTTCTTACCTGACTGGCCAGTGCTTACAGAGAAAATGTTCCAAGAGATCTGCTGAAGGTACAAATGGTAGCCACCTTTATTCTACCACAGAAAGTATCATGACACTCATATATCTGAGCATTGGGAAATCCCTTATGATACAGAATCAATCTAGAAGTCACTCTTCCAAGTAAAAAAAAAAAAAAAAAAAAAAGGAATATACTACTTAGATCCTTAGAAAAAGGAATGACCCAAAAGACAAGCAAGATACATGAACACCCATAACAAACAATTACATCAATTGAAAACAATTTTATAGGTAATAAGAATCTAATACAGTCGTTTAGCAGAGTGTATCAGAGAAAGTAGAACCTCTGTATTAATACAATTTTAAAATAGAGTTAAAATAAGTAATTGCAGATACAGTGAGTAGGGCTTTTCTGCAAATTGTAGTAAGATATTTACATATGAAAACTTTTCTAGCTCAGGTCATGAAAGACAATACTCATGGAGGCAGACACAAAAGCAGAATGTAGGCAATGAAAAAGAGAAATATGGATGAGGCAAAAGATAAGCCCGTTTTTAAGTCACAGATAAGTAAGCTATTTAAATAGATTTTTGGCATAGAGATATTAGTATAAATATCCTATTATATTGTCTTTATGTTTGTTTTCTGTAAATTATGTGTATATTAACCATCTAATATGTATTCAATAGCTGAATACTCTTCCCCAGGTACTATTTGTAACTCAGTATATATTTGTTGATTGAATAATTGAGTGTATAATGAAAGAACAAACAAAAGATTAGTAGTAAAGAATGAATAATCAAGATCCCCTTTGATTGTATTAGATTCTCAAAAGCTTCATAATCTATGTGATGGTATTCTAAATTATAGTAGAAAAAGCTAAAACCCATTTTTTGCATAGCTAATAAACAAGCTTAATGATTCCCAATAATGAAGATAATGAACTTTGATCTGAAGTTCTCTTAAGTTATTACAAATTTCTTTACAATGTCCTCTTATGTTTTGCTTTTAACTTAGAAGTAATTATTCCAACTATGTTGCCAGGATGTATGTAGAACTCTATAGGAAAAAATGTAGATGACCTTTTTTTTCTTATAAAAAAAAAGAATAATTGTTGTGCTGTTGACACTGAAACTTCTGGGGGTAATAATATCAGGCAAGTTAGGACACTGATTCTCTTAGACGGGCATACATCTCATGAAGGAATTGTATTTGAGGAGTAAAATGGGAAAATGTCACATAGTGCAATATAGTCAATGGAAAGTAGACAGCAAGTTATCAAATGTGATATAAAGAATTCAGGATAGGTAGATTTTTAAAAGTCTTCCCTAAGAAATGAGAAATAACTTTACATAATATAAAATTGGGAAATAATGTTTATAGTTTAGCTTCCTGAAACTTATTATAGATTTGTTCTGCACTGTTAATAATATTAGCTGTATAGTCTGGGGAATGATACACACTGGAGCCAGGCCAGGCATTACCATAATGAATGTTTTTTATTTGAATGCTATTGTAATTATGCAAATTAAACTTTAGCTATAGTTACTCTTGCCTCCATGCTGAATGGGTTGTAAGCACAGATCTTCTGCAAATTTGGAATTCTGTTTTTAGTGACGCACATTTACCTGTGCATCAGGAAAGGGGTTGAAGTAAAGGCTGTAGAAATGAAGGGTGGCTTTGGTTACCAGAATAGTCTCAGAGTCTGCACTTTCTTGTATTGGTAGCATGGCCTCATGTAAAGACTGAAATATTTTTGGTCCAGACAGAATTCCTCACGATTTCTTTCTTAACTCAAATATGTTTATGTTTCTGATTATAAAATTAATATTTGCATATTGAAGGAAATCAGAAATTGTACAAGAGCAAAATAAGACATCTGTAATTTTCACCACCTCAAGAGAGGCACCATATTCACAGACCAGCTTTTCCTTCCAGTGTCTTTTTTATGTATCTGTGTGTATATACTCAATATTTTAGAAGTTGCTGTAGCATAATGGTTGCAAGTACATGCATTGAATACAAGCCACAGTGCTTGTATTAAATTCTGATTTCATCCGTTCATGTCTATGTAATCTTATACAATGCCTCAGTCTCCTCATTTGTAACATAGGGACAATGATCTATTACTGAGAGCTTTTATGGGCATTAGATAACCTAATTAGAACACCCAAGGAAGAAGGTCTTCCCCTCCCCTCATCCAAACCTTATTAGAAAGGGCTGGATGTGGCACATAGAATGGAAGAGAACTTGGCTGTGGGAGCGCATTGGCAGAACTTAGCACAAATCTACCCTCTAGAATACCAGGAAAGCTGTTCATGGAGAAGTGTCTAACAGGAGGCTCTGCTACAAATTGCCTATGGGGGAGGGACAGGTGCCAAGAGAAGCTGCTGGTAACCATGAGTTGCAGGAGCCAGCTGCTGGAGAAGCCACAGAGAGAGGCAGTAAAGCCCTTTTCTCCTGCAGTGTCTCTCCAGCACCCTCTACTGACAAAGCTTAACATTGTGCCCAAAGGCAAAGGAAAAATATTTAAAGGGCCTAGTTTAATTTTCACAAAGCAGGCAAAAAGGGTAAATTTGAAGCTGCGAGGCAATAGATTCATAGGGATCATATCTGAACGTAATAAAGACCATCTATGAAAACCCACAGCTAACATCATCCTTAATGGGGAAAAACTGAGAGCTTTCCAGCTAAGATCAGGGAAAAGACAAGGAGGTATACTCTCACCACTTGTATTCAACATAGTAGTGCAAGTCCTAGCCACAGCAATCAGACAACAGAAAATGAAAGGAATCTAAAGTGGTAAGGTAGAAGGAAAGCTTTCACTGTTTGCTGATGACATGATATTACATATAGAAAACCTAAGACTCCATCAAAAACCTGGAAGAACTGGTAAATAAGTTCAGGAAAGTCACAGGATACAAAATCAATGGACAGGAATCTGTTGCATTTCTATGCACCACAAATGAAGCAGCAGAAAGATAAATTAAGAAAACAATCTCGTTGGGGCAACTGGGTGACTTAGTTGGTTAAGCGTCTGACTCTTGATATCAGCTCAGATTGGATCTCAGCGTTGTGAGTTTCTGGAAAAAAAAATCCCATTTACAATTGCACCGAGAATGATAAGATACCTATGAATAAACCTAACCAAAGAAGTAAAAGGCATGCACACTGAAAGCTATAAAACACTGATGAAAGAAATTGAAGAAGACACACAAAAATGGGAAGACATTCCTTGCTCATGGTTTGGAGGGACAAATGCTGTTAAAATGTCTGTATTACCCAAAGCAATCTACACATTTAATACAATCCTTACTTGATACAATCCTTATTAAAATATAGAGGGCAACTTTTACAGAACTAGAACAAAGAGCCCTAAAATCTGTATGGAACCACAAAAGATCCCAAACAGCCCAAGCGATTTTGAAAAAGAAAAGTAAAGCTGGAGGCATCACAATTCCAGACTTCAAGTTATATCTCCAAGCTGTAGAAACCACAATGGTATGGCACTCATGCAAAAACAGGCATATAGATCAATAGAACAGAGTATCAGCACATGTTTCAAAATGTATGCTTTGTGAAAATATGTTTTTGTTATTTATACCAGTGATCACATGTAAGGAGAATAGTACTACTCATTACAACAATTTCTTAATCAGTTAAGAATCCTTTGTTAATTATTGTAAAAAGAATTACAGGGAAGCGTAGTCCTGCATTTCTAGAAGTTTGTTTGGTAAAAATAACTCTGCTCTGCCATTATCCAGGTGATAGTCAAAAGAAAGAACTGACCTAATTTAGAAAACTACTGAAACTTTATCACCTGCATAATTTTCTTCCGGCATGAATTTTTTTCTTCGCTTTAGGAAGGAGAAAATTTTTCTTTAATTTCTGCTTCTTATAAAAATAGATTGTATTAGACATCAGCAGTGGCTGGTCACACTATGCTTTAGCCCTGAATAGGTTTTAATTTTAGCAATTTACTTTAACCTTTAAAAATTAACTATTTTCTAAAACACACACACATACGTGCACACACACCTTCTTCTGATTATGCAAGTAATTCCTGAACACAGAAAAATCTGTAAAATGCAGGAAGATATAAAAAAGAAAATTTAACATCATTCAAAACTAACCACTAGGGAAAACCATATGTTAATATTTTGGTGAATCTCCCCCTGCCTTCTGTGGTTTCCCTGTGCGATCTTAGAAAAGAGACAATTTTTGGAAGCAAATCATATAGGGTTTTGCATATATATTCCTTATAAATAATTAAATATCATTAGTACATTATAATATAACATAATTATATTAATAAATAATAGTATATTAATATATTACTAAAAAACTCATATATACAAATATATAAACATGTTTCTTATATCTTTTATTGTTTTAGTATTCTCGTATTTTTACTCTATTCAAGGTTTGTTCTTTACCGCTATTCTATTCAATATTTTTTTTAAATCCCCTTAGAACCCACGTGCCATTTTAGTACATGCTTTTCTATAATTTAACACATTTCATACAGTTGAGCATTTATGTTGCTTACTTTAAAGCACTACTATGATGCTATGGATACTTGTCTAAGCTAGACCATTGTGCAGTCTAATCACCTTGTAAGAATAGATTACTAAAAATTGAATTACTGGACCAAAGAGTATGAACATATTTGAGGTTCCTATCCATATTACCTCATGAAGTTTGAAACAACTTATACTCTCAACAGTGTGAGAATGATCTTTTCACCACATCCTACCCTGTACTGGATATTTCAAACAAAACAGGGTGAGGAGGGGAATCCTGCTAATTTGATGGGTTAAAAAAAAAAGGTATATTTTATAGCTGAAATGTTATTGTATGTTATTAAGTTTCCCATTCGAGTGGGAAGTATCCTGTTCAATAATCTTTAGAAAAAAACTTAACTTTTTTTGCAAGTTTTTTTTTTTTTCAAAGCTGCTTTAAAGGTCATTCCAATTTTAAAAATACTGTGAAGAACTTAATTGGGATAGGGTTAAATCTAAAATTGCTTTGGGAAGAAATGACATCTTTATGATATTCCAATTTAGGAGCATTTATCCCTTCCGTTTATTCAAGTAGCATTTTACATTTCTTAAGTAACTTTTTTTAAGGTTTATTTATTTATTTATTTTGAGAGAGACAAAGCAAAAGCAGTAAGGGGCACAGTAAGGGGCAGAGAGAGAAGGAGACGGAGAATCCCAAGCAGGTTCCACACCCTCAGTACAGAGCCCGACGTGGGGCTCCATCTCACAAAACTGTGAGATCATGACCAGAGCCTAAATCAAGAGTCTGAAGCTTAAATGACTGAGCCACTCAGACGCCCCATAAGTAAATGTTTCCTATACCTCTTTAAGGTTTATTCCTATATATGTTATGGTTTTGGTATTTTATGTATGTAGGCATTTTATGATTTTTGCTGCCACGGGGATTGGAATCCTTTTTCCCTTTTGATCTTCTAAAATGTGATTTTGAGATTAGGAGAAGCAGAAAATGTGGTAATTAAAAGCTCAGGTCCTATATCTAGATTTCTCGTCTGCATCTGGATTCATGTCTTATTGTGTGACTTGTGCCGTATCACATATCTTTCACTTCTCCCTTCTTTGTACCCTGCTCTGTGCCTATAGACACAGGCCTGTAAGCTCCCTCACTAGGGCTTCCTTGCCTCTTTTGTGTGTGTGCAGGGAAGGGGCAGAGAGAGAGAGAGAGAGAGATTGAAAGAGAGAGAGAGAGACTCTCAGTCAGGTTCCACACTGTCTGTGCTGAGCCTGACATGGGGCTCGACCCCACAAACTGAGATTATGACCTTAGCTCTGAAATGATGAATCAGAGGCTTAACCTACCGAGCCACCCAGGCACCCTGGTTGCCTTTTGACTTCCAGTTAGATTCAGCAAAGGAGAACATTGGCAGGAACTCAGAGTGGGAAGAAAGTAAGGGGAAAGTATTCCTTTTCATTTATTTCTCTCCCTGCTTTGCAGTGGCTGTGGCTGTATCTGGCCAAGGACAGCAGCCCTGATGGGAGTCTTGTCCACATAGCCAACCTATCCCAGTTATGTTTATGGGTCCCTCCATTTGCCCCTTCGGCTCTGTAAGAGGTCTTAGTTCCCTGTCTTTGCTACTTTAGGATGCTATGGAATCCTTTGGTGTTTTTCTAACCCTGCTACCCAAGCTTGAGTGTGTCATCTGTTTCCCGCCAGGATCTTGATTGAAAGCAAATAGCACACAGGGACAACACTCATCCTTGTCATTTCCTTCATGTTACTGAGACTGCTTCTTGGCTTTCACGACGATTATGATTTTGGCAATTGATGTACGATAGGTGTTCTACATTATGTTCATAAAGTACCCTTCTCTTTGCGACTTTCTGAGTTTTATCAGGAAGGGTTGCTGGATTTTATTCTCTATATTTTGATATTATACTGAGATTATTTTTACATTGGACTCACTGATGTATTCTTTCATATTCTGAAGTTTTCTATCAATCAAACATCCTTTCATTCCTGGAATAATCCAAATGAAATTTACTTTCATAATATTTTATTTTAGGCTTTTATTTTTTTTTAAACATTTATTTATTTATTTATTTATTTATTTATTTATTTATTTTTATTTTAGAGAGGGAGAGAGAAAGAGACTATGAGCGGGGGAGAGGGAGAGGGAGAGAAAGAATTCCAAACAAGCCCCACGCTCACTGCAGGATGTGACATGGGCTCAATCCCATGACCCTGGGATCATGACCTGAGCTGAAACCAAGAGTCAGACACTCAACTGACTGAGCCTCCCGGGTGCCCTTATTTTAGGTTTTTAAAAATCTCTCTCACCTGGTCATCTCGAGCTATCTAAAACAATAGACTTAGATGGGAAAAGTAGCACCCTTAAACTCATATTTTGCTTAAGCCTGAATCATCTTGAATAACTGGAAATTTTAGTAGCCCTTTATCATCCAAAGTCCTTATTTTATTTTATTTTATTTTATTTTATTTTATTTTATTTTATTTTAATTTTAGAGAGAGTTGGGAGAGGGGCAGGAAGAGAAAGGGAGAGAGAGTCTTAAGCCAAATCCATGCTCAGCAAGGAGCCTGCCACGGGACTTCCCAAAGACCTTTTTGTTGTTGTTTTTCCCACAGTTTGGAGTTCAGAAGCAAGTGGCTTATTCAACCTTTCGAGGTGCCATATTTTGGTGGGACAAGGTTGCGGGGTGGGGGAAAAGAACAAAGAGCAAGGGACAATGAAGACTACAATGTAATGTCTGAGCCAGAGTGAAGAGAGTATAAAATGACTGGAGTGCATTTTTGCCCTTTTTATTTCTTGAAAAAATGCACTTTGTTCCTTCAATTGTGGTTTTTACGCTAACACTATCCATCTATGAGTTTCAATCTGGCAATGGCTTAAAATAGAGATCTTACCTAGGTGATGACACTGTATATTAGGTCGAAACCTAGAACTATCAATGTATAGCAATTGGTAATTCCAATATTTTACACCTGTTCTACCATGCTATATCATGTTATATCAAGCATGCATTTTTAGTTTGGTTCCCAGGAGTCAGTTTCATCAGAGTACAATCCTTAGCACAACATCCCCTTGGGAAAAGTCTAAATATATTTACTACTTTTATGAATGATTATATATTTGGTGCCAAGTGCTTGAAACATGAGAATTATAACTGATATAATTGCTGAGTCCTTTCATTCTGGAAAGGAATGAAGAGTCTCGTGTAGAAAACAGAACTAAGACTACAAAGGTTGTATCTGAACTTTTAAACGAGATTCTATCTGGTTTGGTCTGATTTAAACTAAGAATAGAATCTGCAAATATTAAACTTTACATTTTTATTTAAAATTTTCTCAGGCAGATTCCTAGTAAAGACAAATGTCATGATTTATAATCAAAGGTAGCTACACATATCAAAGATGTACAATTTGAGAAGAGGTGAGTTGCTAAAGTCTGGAGTGAAGAGTTTATTTTATTTTATTTTATTTTAATATATGAAATTTATTGTCAAATTGGTTTCCATAAAACACCCAGTGCTCATCCCAAAAGATGCCTCTTCAATACCCATCACCCACCCTCCCCTCCCTCCCACCCCCCCATCAACCCTCAGTTTGTTCTCAGTTTTTAAGAGTCTGATGAGTTTATTTTTTGAAGTGTTTTCTCATTTATCATCCCTCCTCACTTCCCACTCCCTAACTAAGGATGTTCCCTCCTCTGAACCGCACCCCCCCCCGCCCCGTACGTGAAAATTCCATTCCCACAGTAAACTTGCTTCATTTTTGTGGTTTAAAGCTAAAAACCAAGCGTGAGAACATATAGTATCTAGTAAAAGCCAGCATTACTGAATGAACTCATTAAAGCCAAGTGGGAATTGCAACTCCGAAAATTAAAACATCTGAACATCTGTTAAAACTCAATCTGTGTTTCTTTGAGAAAAATAATAAATCTGATCGCTTTTTGGTGTAGCATCTCAAAAGAATAAACAAAGGAGCTTGATAAGTAAAATTAATTTGGCAGATGGTTCAATAAGTTAGAACCGGGGACAATTCTTGGAAAGTTCTCCTAATTTCCTTTGAAAAGTAAATATAAATCAAGAAAATTCCCAAGCAACAATAGAGTGGAACTGGAAAACTGCATTTACCAATAGTGGAAGAGGTGGAAAATGACAAAGAACAACTCTGTAACTTGGAAAGAAAAGTCAGCGGACGTGTACTTTATCAACAAATACTTCAAGTTTTCAGGAAGGTTAACATTTTGGTTTTTTTTTTTTTAAACTTTACTTAAAGTTGTTTATTTGCTTGAGCTTTATTTTTTACAAAGAGTTTTTATCCCACTCTCAGAACAGTCCTTGTGAAGTTTTGTTGTTGTTGTTGTTGTTCTTTCTTCTTCTCTCTCTCTCTCTTTGTTTTGCAATCAGCTTTTTCTCACGAGGGACAAATGAAATGTTTGTAGGATTTGTCAAAAAGTCAGGTTTGTGCAGAATATACATGCAAAAAGCACTGCGCATTCCAGTGTTGCTGGAAACACATTTAACTCTTATTGTCCAGGAACAGCTAAAACTACCTCTCCTATTTATTATTTATCATTTTTTCCTCTATAGTTTCCAAATTAAGGTACAATTTCTTTGTCTTCTACTCAGGAAATTCCTTTTTTTTTTTTTTTAACGTGGTGGCAAATTTAAAAACAGTAAGAGAAATTCGTAATCGGTTTTGCGTGCCTTACAGGGAATACGATTCCATCGCTGAAACCACGTTTCCAAGAGCCACGTCAGCACAGGTGTGGGGTGACATCAAATGCACCTGTATGATTGGCCCCTCACAACCTGGGATCCTAAAACATCAGCTCCACGCCCACCCCAGCCCATCACCATACCTTCTCTTCAATCAGAACACTCAGAGAAGAAAGAGATGCTCAGAGAATTCTCTGTGACCTTGTTGTTGCCTTTTTTTTTTTCCTCCATGACATCAGATGCTGCAAATAAGGCTGTCTGGCGTCCAGTTTCAAGCCATCTGGTTTTTGAGCTCCCGGCTATACTATAGATTTATCAAGTGTGTCTGATATTATTGTTGAAACCATATGGAAACATAAACATGAAGACCTGCTTCAAGCTAGGAGAGTTAGCTCTCTAGAACACCAGGACTCCACTCACTTTCCCCCAGATGCTGCTTCTGTGCCTGCTGTTGCCCCAGTTGCAAGTTCCAGTGTTATCATCTGTCTTGCCATGTTTGAGGCATCTAGATTCTGGCCTGGGGTTGACATTGGATTCTTAGAGATTTCCTTAGTCCCCTCTCTCCCCATTCATAGCTTCTAAACAGACAGAGCCATGTTCCCTTTTATTCTTCCCTTCCCCTAACATTCCACTTCCTTCCCTCAACCCTCTTGTAGACAAACTCAATTCCTGGAGTGGGTTTCCTAGTTCATATCTTACCTCGGGAAAGGACACAGTAGACTAGTGCTGACTTTCGATACAAAATATTTCCATGGATCAGTTTAAACAGGGGATACAGGGCACCTGGGTGGCTCCATCAGTTAAGCGTCCAACTTTGGCTCAGGTCATTGATCTCAGTTTGTGAGTTGGAGCCCCGCCTCAGGCTCTGTGCTGACAGTTCAGAGCCTGGAGCCTGCTTTGAATTCTGTGTCTCCCTCTCTCTCTGCTCTTCCCCCGCTCATGCTCAGTCTCTCTTTCCTTCAAAAATAAATAAAAACATTAAAATAAAAAATTTAAACAGGGGATACTATGTACAGCTGCTTTTGTATTTTTTGTGTGTGTGGGTTTGTTTTGAGTTTTTAGCCATTTTTACAAAGTTAATTCAGGCACATGGTACAAATTGAAAAACATAAAAAGGGTAGAGTTAACAATGCATTTCCCTCCCACTCTTGATGCCTATTCATGTGGTTCTTCAACTCAGAGGAAACTCAGTTCTTAGTTTCCTATGTATATTTCTAGAAACAGCTAAAATATACACATATATAAGCTGACATATTTATGATGATTTTCACAGAAATGCTAGCATGCTATATGTACTTTTTTTCATCTTTCCTTTTTAAGTTAGTGAAATATAATATAGATAATTATCAGTGTTACAGGGTTGTCCTATGTTTTCATTTGTGTTGCCATATGCAATGGGCACAGAGTGTTTTATTGTATGAATGTATCATATCTTAAAAGTATATCCTTCCCTGGTGACTATTCATGTCGGTTCCAGTTTTGTTTTTTTTTTTTTTTTTACCAGTACAGAGGTGCAGTAAGAATCTATGTGCATATGTCTGTAACAAACTCAGAAAATTAGAAGGAAAGTCATTGGGTCAAAAGCTATGTAAATTTTAATTTTTGATAGGGATTGTTAAATTTCCCTCTCAAGAAATTATACCAATATATACTCCTTAGTAGTTCCTAGCTTCTCTCTTGACCTCACCAACACTGTGTGTGTGCATGTGTGCATATATATATATATACAGTGCATATATATTTATATGTGTATAAATATGTATATATTATATTTATATGTATGTGTATATACATACACGTGTAAATATGTATATACACATACACATATGTATATGCACATACATATATGTGAGTATATATATGTGTGTATGTGTGTGTATATATACATATATTTAGTTTACTTTTTTGTTGTTGTTTTTTGTTTGTTTGTTTGTTTGTTTTTTGATACCAAAAGAGCACTAGCAGGGGAAGGGCAGAGAGAGAGGGAGAGAGAGAATCCCCAGCAGGCTGTGCACTGCCAGTGTGGAGCGGGATATAGGGACCGAACTCACAAACTGCAAGATCATCACTTGAGCAGAAACAAGAGTCAGTCGCTTAACTGACCGAGCCACCCAGGTGCCTCATCACTGTATATTTTTTAATGAAATATTTATATCTTTGTGAATCTAATAAATGAAAATATTATTTCACTGTCATGTACTAAGAGAGAAAACTGATAAACTGTGATCTTCCTACACCATAGGTGCTTTAATCACCATAGGTGTAAGTTAATGGATCTCAAAATATGTGTAAAGTAGTTCACTTCTTATGGTACCAAACCTTTAAAAGCTAGAGTAAAATGTTTAATATTAATTTCTAAGCTGATGAATTTCAGTGTCTATTTTCCCTGTTATCTTTAGGGTTAACCACTAATTCTCAACAAAATTAATTTAAATGTACTGACTTTAAAAACAAAATGCTGAAATCACTCTTCAGGAGTAGCAGTGACTATTGGAAAATAATACTAAAATTAAAATTATTAGAGGCATCTGGGTGACTCACTCAGTTGAGTGTCCAACTCTTGATTTTGGCTCAGGTCATGATCTCATGGTCATGGATCAAGCTCCATGTCGGGCTCTGTGCTGAGTGTAGAGCCTGCTTGGGATACTCTCTCTCCCTCTCTCTCTCTGCCCTCCCCTGCTCTCTCCCTCTCTTAAAATAAAGAAATAAATATTAAAAAATCTTTTAAAAATTAAAAATATGAAACTTAGAAGAAGATATCAATTTTTCTCCTTTTTAAAGGATATAGTCTAATACTTTTGTACCTATACTTAGAATTAACAAATGATGATAGTCTTGTCATTTACGATATAGTTACTCTTTGTATGCCTAAGTGATTCAAAATTACAAAGATGAAATCCTTCCATCTATGGAGAAACATTCCTGTACCACCCCAAAGGTAAACCCTGTCATTAATTCAGAGTATATCCAGGCTCTGTTTTCATATATTCGCATATATTTTATTCTGTAATTTGTTATGTTATTAAACATATATTTTTTGACATCTATGTAGAATTGTTTATTCCTTTTAATTGAGATACAATTTTTTTGTCCTGACTTGTAATAGTGGAGATTTGAATAGTTTCCAAAGTTTACTATCAAAAATGGTGCTACAATAAACATTATCGGACAAATTTCTTTGTTTGTAGAGCGTATTTACCTAGAAGCCAAACTGCTAGGTCATAAGGAATTTCTCACCTTTACTAGACATGGATAACTTTAAAATGATTGAATCATTTATGCATCTACTGAAGTATATGGCAGTTCTCATTTCTTACATCTTGCCAACACTGTTGTTGGCTGAATTTCTTCTCAGTCGGATGAATATGAAATGTATCTTATTTAAATTTGTATTTCTCTGATTACTAGAGAAGATGAACATTTCTTTATATATTTACAGGGGTTTGTGTTTTCTCTGAATTGACTATTTCTATTTTTTTTTTTGTCTTTTCATATTAGTCTTTATGTGTTCTAGACACCAATCCTTTGAATGTTGACTATGTTGCAATATATTTCATCTGTCACTTTTTTGGGGGTTATCATTGTGTGTTGGGTGGTTTCTGTACAGATACTAAAATTTTTTTATGTATAACAATCTTTCTTTTATAGTTTTATCTTTTTCCATCTTGTTTAATAAATAATTCCTTAATCCAAAATCCCAAGGTATTTTCCTCCTACAGTATGTTTACATGGAGTTATATTTCCATTTGAAATTTTTTGTATGTGTGTGGTAAAGAGCTACCCTTAATTTTTAATCTATCTGGCAAGTCAATAGTCTTAGTACCATATATTGATATGTGTTGTATTTCCACTACTGATTTGTAATATTTCTAGCATATATTAAGTCTCCTTTACCATCCTGAGACCTTGAGTCTGTTTCATTACCTATTATCTATCACTGTACAGATATTACTATATCTTAATTATTATAGAGTTATACATCTCAGTGTCACTGTTCTATTTTGTCAGAAGGGTATTTGGCTGCTCTTGAACTTTGCTTCCATAAGAATTTTAGTAAAAGTATGTCAAGGACCAAGATAAATTCTGTGACAACTTTTATTAAAATGTGTATGTATTTATCCTGTTGATATACCAAGTATTTCTGTCCATCATTTCTTGCCATTCATTTCAATTTTTTATGTTCTTCAAAAATATTTTGTAATTTCTACCCTAAAAGTCATGTATATCTTTTGTTATATTCATCCCTAACATATTATGGGTTTTGTTGCTATTATAAATGACATATTTTCTTAAATTAAATTTTCAATTTTGTTAGTGATGGTGATTAGAAGCATTATTGATTTTGCATGATGATCTTGTTTGTGTCCAACAATTTTGCTGAACTTGCAAGTTCTAGTAATTTCTAAAGATTTTCTAGTTAGATATTTATGTTATTTGCAAATAATGAATTTTCTCATTATCTTTCTATTTCTTATTTCTTCTTTTTTTTTTCTTATTTTCTGCATTGGTTAAAAATTCCAGTATAATATTGAATAGCAGTGGGGTCATCATTGATTTACAGTGGCTGTTTCATCATTAAATGTGATGCTTACCATCGATTTTTGGTAAGATCCTCTATTAGATGGAAGAAATCTATCCTTCATTTTCTAATAATTTTTATCGTCAATGGGTGTAATATTTTATGAAGTGATTTTTTTTGCATCAATAGAGATAATTATATGAAATTTTTCTCCTTTTCTCCATGAATATAGTTATATAGTAAATCACATTTATTGATTTTCTAATATTAAGCCATCTCTGCATTGCTAAAATAAATCTCACTTGATCCTGGTATGTTATCATTTTTAATACACTGTTGGATCCTATTTACTACTGTATTAGCATTTTTATATCTATATTCATAAGTGAGGTTAGCTTATAGTTTTTTCTTCTTTCATAATTTTTTCCTGATTTTAAACTAGTTTCATAAAATGAATTTGATAGATTTTCCTCTCTCTCCTTTTTTGCACTTTTCCTCCTTTCTTTTGATCTTTTAAAAAATTCTGAAACAGTTTTCATAAAATAGTGACTCTCTTGCCTGGATACATGGTGGATGTGGGAGGATTTGACTATTAATTTTTTGGTTATTGATTATTCAGTTTTGCTGGATGTCTTCTTTAAGTCAACATTAGTGATTGTTTTAAAGAAGTTTTTCATTTATTTTAAGTTTGCAGGTATAATGATCTGAAATTTCCCATTGTGCTGTATTTGTGTGATTTTTTTTTTGTTTGTTTGTTTTAACTAGTAAAATTTTGTATTAGTGCAAACTTTTTTCATTGATTGATGTACTGGAAATTTTTTTTTTATTTCATTAGCTTTTCCAAGTAAATTGCCCTAACATTTGCTTGTTTATATTTGACTCTTTGTTAGTTTATTGCTCTCTGTTTCTGATAGTGTCTTACTTATATCTCCTATAGGTTTCCTTTCAAGTTTTTAAAAATTCTACTTTTACTATTCATTCTACGTATTTTATAATTTCTGCTTTTGTGTATCAGTTATTTGTGGATGTGAATTATAGTTTCCAAACAATATGTTTTAAATTAAAGAAACGTTTACTTCTAATTGAATTGCAGTAATGGCCAAATGCTTTAATTATGGTCCTTTCTCTACCCAGCTTCCCTGTTAATATTGCCTTCTTTGTATTTTACTGCCTCCCTCCATAATATTCTTATTTTGTACTCGATCATTATTTTTCCATGCTTTTCCCCTATTTTCTTAAAACTTTAATTTTGTGATTTCAAAAATCTGTTTCAAAATTCAAAATATACAAAAGGGTCTCTGGTGAATTTCTCTATAATCTTTATTCCTTCACTTCTGAGGGTGCCAACCTTTTCAATTTCTTAAGTAGATGAAAGTTGTTAAACAGGGAAACATGTTCCAATAAAATCCCCAAATACATGTCATTATGGGCAGAGAAAAAGGCCTATGTGCAATTAATAATGTCCACTTTGAAGGGCTATAATTAAAAGACGTTGTGTACATATACAAAAGCACTTAATATGATAATTGGGACACAATAAATGCTCAACCAATGGGAAAGGCACACATTGTGTTAATTATTATTAATAAAAATGTATTATTACCATGTGTCCTTGGCTTGGATAGTAGCTGAGAATATAGGCTTATTGTCAGCCACTCCCAGGTCAGATTTCCTGTTTTGACACTTTCTACTTGTGTGATCTTGAACAAATCACTTTAATCTCTTGAATTGTCAGACTTGCCACCTGTGTAATGGGCATCATCATAATACCTACCTATTAAAATGTTGACAATCAAGTGAAATCATAGATGTTAAGAGTGTGTACACCTAGGGGCGCCTGGGTGGTTCAGTGGGTTAAGCATCCGACTTTAGCTCAGGTCATGATCTCACAGTTCATGAGTTTGAGCCCCGCATCAGGCTCTGTGCTGACAGCTCGGAACCTGGACCTTGCTTCGGATTCTGTGTCTCCCTCTCCCTCTCTCTCTCTCTCTCTCTCTCTCTGCCCCTCCCCTGCTCATGCTCTGTCTCTGTCTCTCTCTCTTTCAAAAATAAATAAACATGAAAACAAAAGAGTGTGTCCACCTAAATCGTGGCATTGCCTGAAAGATAGTACTCAATATTATTATTATTATTATTATTATTACTATTATTATTATTTTAGTGGTGGTAATCAATGATAATTATACTTTTAAAATCATAGTGTTTATCTGGAGGACTAGCACTGGATCCAGTTTAATCTGGAAAGATAGATTAGACGTGGGTCAGGAAATTTAAAGATCGCCAGGAGTGTGGCTCTTCCAGCCTTATGCCAAAGGAATTATCGTGTTCAATCAGTTTCTTGGGCGTCGTTAAAATTTGAAATATAAAATATAAATATAAAATATATTTTTTCCACTTTACAGAAAATGAAAATAGAGCTACCCAATTGATAGATGGGCCATCTGTGGATTGAGATCATGGGAATCACAGCCATGTTAACACATACTCCTTTATTCGACTTTCTGTTTCTCTTCAACATCAGCTCCAGGCAAGACTACAGATTTAAGTGATGCATGTAGTGGGCGGGAGAAGACTGATCTGGGTAGGAGGTAGGCGGACTGCCATATTCCCCCGGGTGATAGAGAAATCTTTTTATTATAATTTAATAGAAAGTGTTATGCCAAAAATATTTCCGTAAATAAATGCAAATGTTGGTTCTTGTTGAAAAATGCAAATCAGATGGTTTCAATGTTTTAAAGCTTACTTGAAATACCTTAAATAACAAGCACAAACATTTATGTGTGTACATATATACATTCAAATGTATACCAAATTAAGCACATAGAAAATGTTCTACGAAATGGCATAATAGGACCCCACCAGCATCCCGCCATCAGGCTGAAATTCAAACCAAATACTGCCACCCTGAAAGCACTGCGGGAACTTTCATCCCCATAGCAAGTATTCATTAGACCTTTTTGTAGGTTGTGTTTAAACAATCACAGCCCCAAACAGACAGAAATAAACATCTGGTCTGTCTGGCTGCATCAGTCCTATTCCAAAATATTAATCTTCTACTTAGAGGGCATCAAAACAAATTGCGCAGATTAAAAATGCCAGTGTCTGATCCAAAGTCTGACTCTTCTATATCAAGTAGAGCTGACTTGATCTTTTCTTTCCACTGCGGGGGCAGGAATTACAGAACTCTCTGAGAATTAGGATGTTGGCGTAAATTATGGAGACCCGACGGTTAAGCTAAACTTAAAGATTGTCTGTTCCTTATAAGAACCATCTGTAGAACATAATGGTGCTCTTTGGATATTAGGTGATTGGCATAGATGATAAATATATACAATTTGCATTATTAAAGCTTTCCTGACGTAATCAAAATATTTGCTGAGCTATGCGGGCCAATTCACTTCTAAATAATGTATTCCTGGGAATGAAAGACTGTATTTTAAGACGACTGGCTGATCTAGCAAATTGAAAACTTTCCCAAATAAAATGTAGATTGATGACAGATTTCATATTTGAATTGTAGGCTAAATCATCATTTAAAAATTTTTATGGAGAAGTAAAGATAATGTCGGTAATAATAATAATAAACGTGATTATCATTATTGTTATGTGGCCTGTAACTGGCACATAAATCTTATTACAATGGATACATAACAATAAACTCTACAAAGTAGTTGACATTAAGTAACTTTTCTTATTGGGGAATAATTTATCATTTATTCCCAAATTAAATGAAGTGTTTAATAAAATGGCATATTATGGCCCTCACGTGCACCTTTTGATTACCTAGAATGACATGCTAATGACACCAAATAGTGTATGTAACTAGTTTATGTAACTATCTCACCATTTGACCTTGGTCAGAAGAGTGTCCAAGTGAAGCCTTTGAATAACTTAGTAGAAACCTTCCTTGCCACAAATTGGAAAAAATCAACTGAGTCCATATTTTAATGATGACAGGTAGGTACTGTTAATTCTTTAAACGTATTTCAGAAATTTAGGAAGGAAAGTAGAAGACTAATTTATTCATTTACAATATTTAGATATCTAGTTAGGTTTACCAGGCACTGTGCTACATAGTAGAGGTTAAACAAGGTATGTCTTCTGGCCTCAAAGAGTTTGCAATCCAGCAAAAGTGAAGTAGGACTGAATAAGCCCACCTTCGCTTAGGAGCCGGGCATATATGTATGGAAGATGCACTTAGAGGTCATGTAAGAGGACCTTTAATGCTGAGGTCCGTGAACATTTTCACGAGAGCTAAGGAAGGAATGAACATCGACCAGGTTAACAGTATAGAAGCAGCATACCCTGGGCTCCCAGGGGCAGGGAAGAAACACTGGAGGAAGTTCTTGATCTCTTGAGAACATGTGGATGCAGTTTTGATGAGAGATCTTGGTAAGATGGGAGACAAGAGCTGTAGGCACTCAGGCCTGACTCTGGGGCCGGAAATTAATCCTGCAGTAGAGCAGTTGGGCAACTCTAATCTAATTCTTAGTTGGCACATGTACACAAAAGTCAGAGGTTTGGGGCTCTGGGGCAAAGACGCAAAAGCCAGATGGGTGGCTCTATGGTATGTTAGCTGCACATCTGGTTACTTGCCAGGACATGGAGTTTTTATTACATATAACAATGATATATTATAAATATAACAATATAGCACATATTATCATTACCATTATAATTCCAGAGAGACCAAAGCTGAGTTCACCATGGAGATGACTCCAGAGTATCCATGTGTAAGGCAAACTCAGCGACCTGAGGGCCAGAGGTACTCCAGATACACAGGAGACAGCACAGCAGTTTTCAACCTTGGCTGCACATTTGAGTCACCTGGAGAACTTATTTTTCATTTTTATTTATTCATTTATTTTTGAGAGAGGGAGAGAGAATCTCTTAAGCAGGCTACATGCTCAGTGTGGCGTCCAACACGGGGCTCGATCCCATGACCCTGGGGTCGTGGGATCATGACCTGAACCGAAATCAAGAGTCAAGTGCTCAACCTATTGAGCCACCCAGGAGCCCTGGGGGAACTTGAAATAGATGCTAATGCAAAGTCCTGGCCCCCAGAGATTCTGTGTTAATTGCCTGGGGTGCAGCCAGGCATTGGCAATTTTGTTTTTTTTCTAATTAATAAAATGTATTTTTTAGAGAAGTTTTAGGTTCTCAACAACATTGAGCAGAAAGTACAGATTTCTCATATACCCTCACCCTACCCTCCATAGGCACAAAACTCCTGCCCCATCATCCCATACTGCACAGGTACATTTGCTACAACCCATGAACCTGTGCTGATGCATCATTATCACTCAAAGTCCACAGGTTACATTAGGGCTCACTCTTGGTGTGGTACATTCTATGGGTTTTGACAAACATATGACAAACATATGATGATATCTGTCATTGTAGCATCATGCCGTTGGGCAGTTTTTTTAAAGTCTCTCTTAGTGAGCCAGTGCTCTAGCAGGTAAGGAGTCACAGAGACAGACTGGATATCCAGAAACTGCCAGATGTTACCGTCAACAAAATTACGATGGGTCCCTCACCCTCTGGGACCGTTAACTTTTAGGCAAAAGCAGAAGAGTATTTCCGAGACTCTTCTGACTGGAGGAGAGATCACTTGGTGAACAGTCTTCATTGTGGGAGATTCCAGAGGTCGGAACGTTGCCAGCAGTGCATGGAAAGAACTTTCAGGCAACAAACTTATGTATCACAAGGAAAGAAGGTGTTTGGAACTCAAGGCAGATTTGATTTGGAAACCTAACTATGTCAAGATTTGTTACATTGACCAAACTGTCTCAATTCTCTGAGTGTTGGTTTCTGTATCTGAGAAACGAAGATGATAGGACCTAACTCGAAGGGTCATTGTAAGGAGTGCCGTGGGGATGACCTACAAATGGATTCTATTACAAGTATTGCTGACAGTGATTAAAGACAAGCATATAAACAATTTCTTAGCGGTATAATGTACACCAGAGAATCATGAGAATTCAAGAGCAGGGAATGGACTGGTGGCAGAGTGGTCAGGCAACCTTTTTTTGGATTTTATAATTTCCATAGCTTTGTCTAGAGGAGTGGGGGAGAGAAGGGTATGACCGACCCGTGTGATGGAAGACGTGGCCTGATGTCGTTTGTTTGGGGGAAATGCAGGTCAGGGGGAAGCATTGCTGTGCTATATGGGAGGCCTCACAGAGTTGAGGCTGAACAAGAGGAGTTTACAGCTGTCAAGTGAGCAAGGCCTCTGAGTGAAAACCACACTGTCAACACGAAGTACACAGGTCGTATCCAGGGGCCTTTCGAGATGGTGGTAGTGAGACCATCCTACGAATCTGCAATTCATGCAAAAACCTTCTTTCTCCTTCATTTTCTCCTCCGTTTGTCACAAACTCTGCCTTTCCTGGGCATTCTCACTAAGAAGAGACATCTGGTTTTGCATAAGCAGAAATGAAATGATTTGTGACAATCTGTCACCAACAAAAAGGGCATTTTATCGCCATACTCAACAAAGATAACAAACCACCACATGCCAAATCTGTACTCTGCAAAAGAAAATGTTATGTCTATATATTTTATGTTACCAAAAAGCTACTGAAATGAGTTAGCTGATGAAACGAAAGAATCTGCTGTGGATGGCGAATTTGGGGCCCGAGAATGAAAATATGGATGTACGACATTATTATTTTCAGTATCTTTAAGAATTAGGTGTACCTCATCACCAGTAGGTGTCACTGCAACCATTAAACACAGTCTTTGTTTCTAGAAAACTTTGTCCCATAAATGTTGGTGTAATTTAATTGCTAGAACATAGTTATGATAGGCATAAAGGATATTTATTCTGAAAAGCAATATATTTTATCATGGTCATGAACTTGTAAAAACATTGGCTTAAGGAAGCTAAAGTGTATACTTTAAATGGGCTTACTTAATACAATATACTGCAAAAGTAATAGAATCTTATGAGGTTTTAAATATATACAGTGGATTTTCCTGGATAAGATAAGGTTTGCTTTTCAGTTATTCTATAGAGTCTGATTTATAGAACTAATTTAATGAGAATTCATAGGCCCAAATGTTACCTTCTAAATCTTTGTGCAATTGACATTTTTTTCTTTATAATGTTTCTTGTAGGTTTTGTTAGAGAAGGAAAGGAAATTAAGAATTTTAGCTTGAATTACGTTAGTTACCCTCTTTTGGGTTTCTTTGGCCCTTTAAATATACGGTACCTGATATTAGGAGGCTAAATTCACTAAGCTCTTTTAGAGAAGCACACGTTAGTAGCTTCCAAGCATCTTACAGAGAAATATTGGCCATAACGAAACACTGATCTCTTTCCTTTTCTACTGTGGTTTTAGAGTTGATTCATTAGCGCAATCCTGCTGGCATTGCTGGGTTGAACTTTTGAACAGAGTATTCTCAATAGAAATCCTTGCACTTTGAAATTAATTTGCCTGCTGAAGGTGTTGGTGGTTCTTATTTATGCATAATTTAAGGGCTAGGTGTGTGAATGTGCCCCTAGCGACAATTTCATTGGCTCCATTTTACAAATTGAAACTGATGGTGGTGGTTGTGGTGCTTTTCAAGTGTGACTTGGGGGCAATCTAATTTCCCTAAGCTGTTCAAAGGTGAACTCAATCTTTTCAATCATAAATTAAAAATCTATTCCAGTTTTGAAATCAGAAACTGCGCAAATTACATATCTGCAGGCCATAAAGATTCTCTTGCCCTGGCCTACCTCTGTTGATTTCATCAGGATAGACAAGACATTCCCAGACATCCCGTGTTTTAACACGTCCCTGTAACATCTAAAGTATTTTTGGAAGATCACATTGCCTCTTTTGCTGTATATACGAACGGGAACTTTGTGATCATCTTGCTTTTGCCTATCTAAGTAAACCCATCTATGATAATACTTTTGACCTGTTAGGTTACTGAACTGCCATAATATTACTCCAAAAGATATTTCTCCAAAGATACATCCAAAAGATATTATATTACATACTAAATGTCAAACCTTTAGGAAATACTTAGCAAAGCCAACTATGTGTGTATTTTTCACACGTAACAACATATCCATGTTAACTACAAGATGTAGACTCTGCTCTCTGCAAAGACTACATCCTAAACCTACACTGTAGATCATGGAGACACAACAAATAGATAAAAATGTATGTCAGTCGACTGCATGATACACAAATTACTGTATTTGTAGCATTTGCAGTCAGTAGGATTCCTATGTGAAGTCTGGTGCATAGCAGTTGTCAAAGACCAATCTCCCAGATACTCTAAAACTTACATTACATTGGACTTCAGGGATGAATAAACTTCAATCACATCACTGTGACACCTCGTGCCGTTCTTTCTACTTTAATTCACTCTGTTGGGATACCTTTGACTTTCATTAAGGGCCAAACACAGGAAGTAATTTTGGGGGAACTTGTGTTAAGAATGAGGATGTGTTAAGCATGCTGGTCGTTGTTTGACAGAGTTCCAACTTTCAATCTTTGGGTCAGTAATGGCTTGCTTCTTCTGAGCTCTTTATAATTGTTTTTATTTAATTTTACTCCACAGTAGACCGTTTCGTAACCAGATTCCTCCCTCTTCCTCAACTTCAGCTTGTAAGAAAGCATAGAGCCAAAGTATGGTCCTACAGCAAGTGTGATGGTCTTTAAAGTTTACATTTTTACAATAACTTCACTCGTAAGCACAGTTGATTTTTCTTTAATCTTCCATACTCCCTTATACTCTCTCTCATACTGCTGTATGTTATGTATCCTTGTAGACTCTGGAACTTTGGGGACAAAGCGAGGAGGGGTATAAATAAAACACAACAAAAATAAATGGGGCACGTTTCCAGAATAGATCGTATTAGACTTAAAATTCACGTAGGTAACCATAGCTTAACCTCTGGAGTTTACAATAAAAGTACAAGAAGATAGTACCCACAGTTACAAGGAAAAATAAACAACATTAAGACCCTTCTATAATACTTAAACTTTTCTGCTGTACTAAGGATTGAGTCTGTAGGTCTGTAAGAGGGGTGACACTCATGCAGTAATTATTTTTCCAGGTAGTTTGAAAGATGTATTGTTAGGACTTCCTCCATTCAGGGCAGGAGCATCTGTTAAACTAGAAAGGGAGCTCTTGAGATTAGAAAGAGTAATCCATTGTTGGAGTTAAAGATATAGGCATAGATATTTTAAATTACTACACGACTATGAACAGAAATAATGCGTGTAAGACTGAAATTTGTGGCATCTTTGAATTATAAAAACAAATAACTTAATTGAGCCAGAGAGGAGTTACCTTTCTGGGCTCAGTGTAGGGCTTGCTGGAAGACTGGGGGACAGCCATCTGAATAGGGGAAATGAAGACTGATCTGGGTGGAGGAGAATGAGTAGACATTGGGCTAGGGCAAGGGAAAGTGACTCATTGAGGTCCCTTTCAGCATTATGGTTTTGTTATTTGATTTTGGACTCTGGGTATTCTGGCAAGATTTGCTAAATCTGAGACGGGAAATTGTCTTCACTTAAAAAACATTTGAATGATCTTGAAAATAGGAAAGATATTGTCAAAATAGAAGTAAAAGATTTCTTTTGTTTTAGTAATAGAATGAATAGTAAGAATAATGGGTAGATCAGTGCTGCTAATAGTGGAATTCCTATTAAATTTTTAGTGTTCCATTGACACATCAGACAATTGATTGATAGAAGCCTTGATCCCAAGAAAAGATTTCTGTACTTAAAGATCTTTTCCTCCAAATATTAATAATTTTATATGATCACTTTTTCTTCTTCTTGTCTTTATTTTACAAATTTCCTAAAGTTTTTCAAGCCAGCCTACAGAAATTTGTTTAGAATTGAAAGAGTAAAAACTGTTTTAAGAAAAAGCTCTTTAAAAGTATGTAAATTAAATTCTAAAACAGTAAAAAAAAAAAAAAAGAGTATCATATAGGAAGATTTAAGAATTTCTTCTGAAATAATATGTCCCTGCTTCTCTAACTCTGTAGAGGTAATACAGCAAAAAATGGGGGAAAAGCACATATTTGTTATTTAGGCTTACATATCATCAAATGGATACGGGAGAAATATACTACTTTGAATTTTGGTTTTGGCTTGAAACACGTTTCTCCCTTTGGCATAAGGATAGGGTTAGTCATTACAATTTGTCATCTCAGAAAAGAGGAAAGCAATCATTTGATTTGGAAGCTATGCATTTTCCAAATGACCAACCTAAATTTTCTGTTTAGCTGCTTTTATAAATGAAAAAGAGGAGGCCACTCTATTAAAGTGACTGAGACACAATTATTCACTGAATCAATGGCAAAGTTAGGCTTGTATTCATCTCATCCCTTTTTGTCCCACAATCTCATTTCAACTATGGGAAATTCTATTTTTAAGTACTCATGTATCTACAACACGATACATGAAAATTTACTATGAGTTAGCTAGCTGTAATGGAATACGGGGTCTGGAATTAGACAGATCTGGATTTGAATTTTTACCCTCCATTTACTAGGCATGCAATTTTGGGAAAATTACTTTATTTTTCTGGATCTCAGTAATCTTTTCAAAAGGCTATTATGAGAACCAAATGAGAAGATTTATGGGAAATGCCTGGCAATTTTAAACGCTAAACAAATGGTAATCCCTTTCCTGTTCCTTTCCCAACTATAATTGCCACAGTGAAACTTACCATTTTTAATTGAGACTCATCATTTAGGTAAGATTACCCTGATTCAAGTTGAACTGTCAGGAGTCTACCCTAGGCAGCTATTTTGTCCATTCCCTGTACTGTGAGTGGGTCATGAACACTCAGCACTGTATGTCGAGAGAGACACACATAAACTTGGAATCTAGAAATTTGCCAAAATGATTTTAATTTACTTCAAACTCTAAAGTTGTGTTGGAGTTCAAGATGTACAATTTAGAACTTAGGCGTTTCATTACTGTCTATCACTTCTCTCTTAATCCAGTTTATCTAGATGCAAAGTCAGAGGAAAAAAAAAAGAACATGCTTCAAAAACAAGTCTGCATTCTTAGACTTCGAGCTTTATATTCAATAAATACCTGACGACTGGTTGCCAGAAGAACTTCTTTTAGGCTCTTCATATTGAAAGAATAACACTGAACCTGATGGTATTTTTAGCAAAATAGATACTATGTCCCTAGATCATCTGATTAAATTTTGGGATTTTATGGAACACCAGTATATATAACTTCTGTATACTGTGTACTAGTCTCTAAGAGTACTCACATAAACAGGATTAGGTATCATTTGATCTGGGTGGCACAGAGAAAAAGAATCGTTCCTTAGCTTTTGTTGTTTTCATGGTCTTAAGAAATCACAAAAATCAGTTGAGGGATGAGACACAGTAGATTCATAGTAATATATTGAACCTAAAAAATATGAAAAGGCCGTAAAGATCATGCCAAGGGAAAGCAGTGATATTTCTAGTCCCATTAATCTTAAAGCTCTCCTATTAATTTCAGGTCCAAGGGACTTAGCTAATACATTTTCCATTGATAGGCACTCTAAATCGTTTTCATATGTATACTACGGGAATGAACGTTTATCCTTGGAAAGGAGGAGAGCTTTAGCGGTACATGAAAAAGGTCTTTCTTTCTTTCCTTTTGAGACAAACTGAGGAATCTGGGAACTTGGGTCCACGTCTTTTTATTTTTTGCTGCACCCTCCAAAACCTAGCTGATCAATTACTAGAAATCAAGAACATCTTTATCTACCTAATAACAAACATGACTAAAAGTAACAAAATTTAATAAAAATTGCTTTATCTCTTGGGGCCCCTAATCACTCCCTCTCCCCCAACTTGCTATCTCCACTCTGCCGTCAGCTCTAAAATGTAGCAACTAGATGCTCTCTAGCCTTCCTGCTCTCAGTGAGTTAGTTCACGGACACCTAATTTTCCAAACATCTCACTGAAGGCTGGTTGAATCGATGGAAAATGAATATGCAGATGTTTGACGCCATATGGTCAAACATCTGGATATCCGACTCAACTCTTCAGGTTTTAAAGGTGTTTAATCTTTGGAAGACACTTGTCTGCAGCTGAACGTTCGATTTAATTCCAGAAAGGCGGAATGGTAGCGTTAACTGCTCTGGCAGGAAAACCATTTACCTGAGCCACGCAGAATTAGCAAGTCAGAAAAGATCTCAGCCACTTTTTTGCGACCCCTTTAGTAGCCCACATCTACAACCGGTACCGGAGGCTGAGTGTCCTCGCTGGGTGTCGCAGTTCTGCTCATCTGCTCCCTCGCTCCTTATTCATCATTGCCGCGGCCCTAACTACAGAAATGGGAGTCTGGCTTTTATTAACAAAACGAGAGAGGACCGTGCGGTAATAAGAAGGTAGCCCCCCTCACACTTCACAGTAGTTGTAAGACTCAAATACCTTCAAGGCTTTTTCCTTTAGGTTGAAGTTCTCTCTCTGGTGCACACAAACAGGCCTGCATACCAAAAACATAGAGTCATCGACTACATTCACTAGATGAGGATTGGGCCTACAGCCATACCACCAACAGACTACGACCTTTGCCAAGGCTCACAAAGAAGAGTCAGGCCAGCTTCTCTCGGGAGAAGTTAACTCTGAAGTATCAGGTCGGGACCGTAACAGCGTGTCAGAATAAATAGATTCCGGAGAGGTGAAGTCTCTCAGATAGAATCATAGTCTAAGGTCCCAGTCTGAAGGGATGCCACAGGGGCCTTCCTCGCGGCTAAACGAATTTTTTGGCAGACCACATCGAATTCGAGGGGCAACCTGAATCCAAGTTTTGTTATTCTACACGCAGATTGCTTTTCCAAAAATTTTGTTTATTTAAATTCAAGTTTGCTAACACACAGTATAGGATTGGTTTCAAGAGTAGAACCCAGGGATTCACGTCTCACATATGACACCCAGTGCTCATCACTAAAAGTGCCCTCCTTAATGCCCATCCCCCATTTAGCCCATCTCTCAACCCACCTCCCCGCCCCTCCCCTCCCAGTTTGTTTTCTGTATTTAAGAGTCCCTTATGCTTTGCCTCCCTCTCTGTTTTTATCTTATTTTTCCTTCCCTTCCCCGATGTTCATCTGCTTTGTTTCTTAAATTCCACATATGAGTGAAATCATATGATATTTGTCTTTCTCTGACTGACTTTTTTCGCTTAGCATAATACATTCTAGTTTCATCCACATTGTTGCCTATGGCAAGATTTCAGCAGATTGCTTTTCAGAAAAATCTCAAAACGTCGTAATTTTTTTCTTAAATTTTAGAAATTGCTCATTGTGTTTAGCTAGTCTCCTGGCATTTCATCTTCTCTTCCTGCCATATTTATTTTACCCCTTACCATCTACCACACCTCTTGCTCCCCAAAGCTCTCCTGATACTCCTTCCAGGAAAATCTTGACATCGATATATCTCCCAGCTATAAAGCTCTATCTGAAGCTCTGTTTCTTACCCGTACTTAATTGGAACTCATTTCTCCAGTTATTTGGCAGAGGACCCCCAAATTACAGTTACCCAGGAACTAACGAACGTGATTCTTAGAAAAAAAAAATTCTAGACTGTTTCCTAAACAAGTACACTAAAACATTGCCTTTGTATGGTATTTGTCAATACCAACCCTCCAGAGAGGGTCATGACCATGATGCTGAGTGTTCAGCAGCATCAAACTGAAGCATAAGAACCACTCAGCTCTATGAATGTGTCAGCCATCCCATTCTTGTTGTTTTCACTGCCATTATCCCTGGTCCAAACCTCTTCTTCCCCCAAAGGAGGCAATAATCTTTAGATTGTCTGTCTACCTGCACTGTCTCCCTTCCAGTTCTCTCTGCGTCTTGCTTTCAGATGACCCATTAGAAGGTGCAAATGCAGTTATCGTCACTAACTTTCAGTGACTTTCCATTGCTTTAAGGAAGGTGGCCCCGTCCTTAACCTGACATTCGGTCCCTCTTCCTGTTTCTCCCAAAGACTCTTCTACTGCTGTACTGTGCTTGAGCTGAATAATTTAACGTTCCCTAAATACACTCTGTGCTTTCACACCTCTTAGATCTCCCAGTTTCCTCTGCCTGCAATGCCCTCTTTGAAGTATTTACCTGAAATTTGAACCCAAGTCCTTGAATTCCTACCGAGTATCCTTTCAATAATTCTATGGTCTTTGGGTAAAGACTGTGTGTCGTGCACATAAATTAATAAGTTGCTAGGAATCCTGGTGTGGTAGACAGAATAATGCCTCCCCCGTGCCTCCCAAGGTGCCATGGTGTCCATGTCCTAATTTCTGGGATCTGTGAATAAGTTACCTTACATGGCAAAAGAGACGTTGAGGATGTGATTAAGGCCTATGAGATGGAAAGATTCTGCTGGATTTTCTGGGTGGGCCTAATCTAATTACATGGATTCTTAAAAGTGAAAAATCTCTCCCGGTTGTAGTCAGAGGTGATGGCAGACGAAGGGTCAGAGATGAGACATCTCTGGCTTTGAAGACACAGGAGGGCTGCCACAAGGAATGTGACCTCTAAAAAAGCTGGAATAGCAGGGAAATGGATTCTCACCAGAGCCTCTAGAAATGAACAAAGAAAGACCTTCTGGAACCTTGATTATAGCCTAGTGAGACCTCTGTCAGACTTCTGGTCTCCACAACGGTAAGAAAATAAATTTGTGTCGCCACGAAGTTTTTGGAAAATTGTTGCAGCAACAGAAAACTAATTCTAGAGTTTGCTAAAATAACTGTAAATTGAGGAAATTGGAACACAAGGTTTCTTAAGCTCCCTCCCAGTGGCAGAATACCGATCCTAATCTAAGCTTTCCTGATCCTTCAGACCAAGATGCCACCTAATTAATATAACAAACAAATGTGTACTCATGTGCTAATGGATTTTATCCCACAAACTCAGAACATTTTCAAGTAATGAGAAAAATAAAACTCTTGAAGGACACTAAACTCCACCATTTAAATAAATCCAATTAAATTGATATGGGGAGATGCTTCGTGTCAGGGCTTAGGTACCTCGGAGTTGCCAAATGAAGACTTGGTTAAACCCCCATTTAACATATTAAGGAAATAAGGCTCAAGGATATTAACCCACTCAGCAACAATCACTAATGTAAGTGACTTGTTCATGTGTTAATTTATTCAATAGCTCTTCAGAACCTTTTATCAGCCAGCCTATTCATGGAAAATCCAGAACTCTAAACAATGTCTGGTGCTAAAGACAGGTAATCTTATATAAGGAAACACAGAATTATCGTCGCTGGGCAGCATGAAGTTTTGCGAAAGTCAAGCAGACCTGCAGTAAAGGTAGGATTTGGGAAACAGAACATTTTGATAAAAGGGAAGCCACAGAACTAACGTGAAGGAACCACTGAAGGTAGTCCTACCTAGTTAATGGTTTTTACTTGGGGTTGGATTTTAGGGATTCAAATAGTCTCATTGAAGTATTTATTCAACAAAACTGAAATATTATATGCCAGGCCTGGTGTGATGCATTCAGTATAGATTATGTTCGTTATAGTCCCTGCTTTTCTTTATTTTTTTTTAATGTTTATTTATTTTTGAGAGAAAGAGTACGAGTGGTGGAGGGGCAGAGAGAGAGGGAGACAGGGATCCAAAGCAGGCTCCATGCTGTCAGTAGTGAGCCCAATGTGGCGCTCGAACTCACCAACCATGAGATCGTGACCTGAGCCAAAGTTGAATGCTCAACCTACTAAACCACCCAGACACCCCCGTCCCCGCTTTTCTGAGGCTCACAATTGCACTGCCTGTCAAAAAGAGAGACATTTAAGAAATCACTGTAAATTATATGAGTGTTAAAAGGACAAGTATGCAAATAGGGCCCTAATTAAATACCACGGGTTTTTGGAAGTAGTGCTGTTTCTGCTGAGACCCAAAGGATGAGGCAAAGAAGGTAAGGTTCTCTTTAGAGAACATTCTTCCTGGAGAATATTTCCCTTAAAATATTGTTTTCCCTCTCTGAGGGCTTGTTTCCTCAATGAATTAACATGCCCATTTCATCACTTAAAGAGGTTTTCTGCAGGTCACAGAATAGCCCTTATTCTCTTAAGAAGTTTAGAGGTAGGAAATCCAGGGCTGATGATTTTAAACTTTATCAAAGTTGTCAAGAGTCTAGAATGTTTTAACCTTCTCTTCAACCAGCCTTAGCAGGTTGCTTGACCTCCAGGATTCACATTCCAGCCTTAGCAGGTTGCTTGACCTCCAGGATTCACGTTCTGCCCCAAAGACAGGATGGTAAGGAGGAGTAGAGCTTGTATAACATGTATCTCTCTCTTTTTGTTTCAAAAAAAAAAATCATTCCCAGGAACAAGTCATTCTCTACCTGCCTCTGAGAATATTGCCCCTTCTGTAGAAGCCTATGACCAGGTCTATTACAGGCTACACGATGCAGTGAAAAATAGAACCGAGAGGGGGCGCCGGAGTGGCTCAGTTGGTTGAGCCACAGACTCTTGGTTTCAGCTCAGGTCATGATCTCATGGTTCCTGGGATCACGCCCCTTGTTGAGCTCTGCAGTGACAGCGCTGAGCCTGCCTGGAGTTCTGTCTCCCTCTCTCTCTGCCCCTCCCCTGCTCACGCTCCCTATCTCTCTCTATCTCTCTCTCTCAAAAAAAAAAAAAAAAAAAAAGAAAGAAAAGAAAAGAAAATTGAACTGCAAAATATGAAACTGTGATGCAGCAGGAAATCACCATATAAAGTAGCAGATAGACCCTCTACAACCCACATAGCCTCTCGCCTAGTCTAGTCATATAAAGGACTTGAGACTGCAGTTTCTTGGTTCCCGAGAACTGTGGTGGGTTTCACTGGGCACCACTCCTCAGGCTCCGGGAAACCACATGCACCCTTTCTTGTAGACTTATCAGGTGTGTGTGATTTGTACCACTTGTTTGCTAGTTCAGTCGTAAACCAAAGTGATAGATTGCAACCTTGAACGATGTCAAAATCGTCCTCTTCTCATATATATATATATATATATATATTTTTTTTTTTTTTGTTTTTTGTTTTTTTTGTTTTAACCTGGGCCAATCCTTTGTTGTCTGACCTGGTCTATTACCCAGGAAAGCATTTGGCTTCCCCTAGCTGCAAAGGAGATTGGGAAAGGAAGTATCTGGCATTTTCAGACTCTACTACTGCATGTTCGTATAGAACAAAATGGAAGAAACTAACTGTTGGTTAGGCAACCTACAGTGTCTGGGCTCCCATCTACATTTTTAGAAATCAGTTAAGAAACATTTCTTTAAAAGGAAAACCCACCATAATGATATGATGGGGGAAGAAAAAAGAAAAACCACAACCTAACGTTCCTTAAGAAAGTGATTGAAGAGGAGAGTTCCTTCTGGAAGTGTAAATTCTATATACTTTTTCATGTTTCTCAGGTAAATTCTAGATAGCCCAATTCTTTCTGCTATTTTCCAAGGCTGCTGCAGATAACCTAGGTTTGGTGAAAGTTTTGTTCTTTTATCAAAGATAAAATCTGAATAATATCAAAGACAATGATTCTTGGTTTAAGATAAGGGAAGTGAAGCTAATTTTCAGATACCAACTGAAGAATTAGACAGCTGTGATAGACACGAAGAAAAATAGTTCGCATTCTGTGTGGTAAGTGTTGCGATTGCCCACAGAGCATCTGTGTACGTTTCTGAGATTACTGTGTGCTCAAAATTAATGAAGCTAAAGGCATGGTTGCATTTCCAATTATGGATCGATTCCAGTGTCCCAGAGTACACAGTCCTGTATGTAGTCATATATGACTTCTGCAGAGTTATCAGTAAGCACCTCTTAGCTCCTTTTCTAGATGGTTCCTCAAGGACAGGAATGCTGTCAGTTTTATCGCTGTGTCTCTCACAAGGCCTGGATTCAAATCCTCGCTCCATTATTCAAGACTAGTGTGACCTTGGGCAAGTTATTTGATCCCAATTTCCTCATTCGTCCAGGAAGCCTTGTACTAATAATGGCCTTGTGGGTTGTGCGTGCATGTGTGCGTGTGTCTGTGTTTGCAAATAAAGTGTGGAAATTTGTGTAAAGGATTTAGTGCAGTATCACTCAGAGAAAGTGTCCTATAAATGTTAGTTATTAGGAGCCAAATTTATTTCTTAATTGGAAATTAAGGCCTGCTTTTTCCACTAGCTAGCTGTGCGCTTTTGGCTGAGACACTCAACTTTCTGAGCCTCATTTAACACATCTGCTGAAGGAGAGAGGTAAAGCTTACTTGCAGCTTTAAAGATCAGTGACTTCTGGCATTGCTTATCACTCATCCCTGGGCATGCTGCAGTGGTCTGAGGGAAGAAGAAAAACCCCAATGCCCACCAGAAAAGACACATAGTGTAGTTAGGAGTCATGGAAACTTCAGTATGTAGTTTGACAGTGAAATTCGTCCACTAGTCGTTACTAATCCGTTACCACGAAACAAAGTATTGATAGTAGAGGGTAGAATGTCCAATAAGTGGAAGGACCCATTTCAGAAAGGAACCTTTTCTCCTTCGTGTCACATGGAGAAAAGGATCCTTCCATGGTGTTTTGTAAATGAGCTCTTGGCTATTGCTGGGTAGTAAGTTCTCAAGTTTAAGTTTTACCATTTATTGGCATCCAACAGAGAAACAGAGTACTTTTATTTGGAAATACATTTGGAAAGGATTCCAGAGAGCCCAGGCAGCATTAATTGTACTCTAGTTTGGGAGATTTTCACCTTTTCTGAGCTCTGTAACTAGCTGGCGCTCTTCCAACTGTAATTTAGACTTACCGTGAACCGTAGGGCTTTTTAATGTGTGCAGTGATTTCTAAAAACCAATAACTTCTTTTGTTCGTTCTAAATTTTAATTTTGCATCTGCCTTTCTTCTTTTCAAGCACTCTCTAGCCCCCGAATGTTTATTCTCAGAAAAAAAAGTATCAGTGGGTTCTAGTAACATTTAAAAACTTTGGATATTTGGTGAACTTGGGTTCACTCATGAAACCTTTACTAATCCCTTTCTAAACTCTCATCAGTAAAGTCTACTGCCCCAAGACTGCTTTATTTAAATTACAATAGGAAATGCCTCTGAACCTTCAGGCATCCCAATTTATGCTCTTTTAATCAAATAACTGCAGGCCACGGTGACTCTCATAGTGAACTCATTAAGGGAATCAGGTTTCATCTGACAGGATGTTTTATTTTCTAGAAGATTATAAAGATAGAAAAATTCTATGTGCAACCTCATCTTATAGCTGTCTATATGTTATGAGCAAATAATCCATGTTGTAATCAACCACATATTAGCATGAACATTCTTTGCATGAACACGTGAATAGTCCGATACACTTCGGGGTCTTTGGATTCAATTTATTAAGATGAACAATTACTTTGTTGTTGTTGTGAGCAGCTCATTCTCCTCTGGGAACAGAGAAGAATAAGATTGATATTGACCTGGGGAATCAGATCAGTATTCAAATTCTTATTTTGTTATGCACTAGTGACAGCAATGGCAAATGCCAGGTTACATAATTTTCCTAAAATCTATGCAAGACTCTACCTTGAAGGAGTGGAAGAAAAAATGTAAAGGGTTATCAAACACAACAAGGCTAAAAGAAAAGCTATGTTTTAGTGGGCATGGGGACATCAGATCAGCTCCCAAGTGCAGACAGAACAAAAGACTGAGTCAAGAACAGGCATTTTTAATGTTTTCTGTCTTAGTCAAGATCGGCTCAGGAACAGGATACCTTGGTGGCCGAGTTGGTTAAGCGTCAGATCTTTGGTTTCGGCTCAGGTCGTGATCTCACAGCTCATGATATCAAGCCCTGCGTTGATGGTGTAGAGTCTGCTTGGGATTCTCTCTCTCTCTCTCTCTCTCTCTCTCTCTCTCTCTTTCCGCCCCTTTCCTGCTTGCTCCCTCTCTCAAAACAAATAAATAAACATTAAAATCAAAGATTGGCTCAGGAACTGGGAAGGGTGTAAGAGCAGTGGAAGACTTCAGAGACTGTAATACCTGGGGTAAAAGTCCTCTGGCTCTTTCGTGTTGTGGGTGGTGAGGCTAACAGAGAAGAGGAGTGCCACCTCCCTTGTCACAGGTCTTCAAGAGGCTGCTAGGCTAGATTGCTATCCTCCTCTTCTTAGTGAATCCTCCCTTGCTTTTTCCTTAAATTTTGGGGTATGTATTTTCACAGTTAAATCTATGACTTATTAGAAATTTATACTTGGTGTGAGGTACCCTACATGGGTCCAACTTACGTTTTTCAGGTGATCGATGAACCAGTTGCCTCCATGCCATATTTTGAATAATACATATTTTCTCAACTGGATTAAGATGCCCCCTCCACTTTTATATCCTAAATTCCTTTAAGTATTTGAATTTGTTTCTGGATTCTCTATTGCATGTCGTTGCCCTGTCTATTGAGTGATGCACCAGCACTGTATTGTGTTAATCATTGAGAATTTATTTTAAAAAAATAAATAAATAAAAACACTTGGTATTGAGAGTCCCTGGCCCATCTCCACACCCCATACTCTTAAAACACAAATGCTTTATTATTTTTCATATTTTCCCCTAGGGCCAATCAGATGATTCATCCTCATCAACTCTTCACCCACATAGGCATTTACCTAGAACATACTTACTCTAAAAATTGAGATTCTCACAGTGTGCTTTACCAAGTGACAGATATGGTGAGAGACAGGTCTACTGTGGCAGAAAAAGTGAAACTATTCTAGCACGTGAGAGAAGTATTTCCAGACATCTAAGCTCTGGATTGCAGAAAGTTCATTCCATGCTATCGTTCTATCATATTATTGTATCGTACGTATATGTATCATATCATGCTGGACTATCATATCATATCATATCATATCATATCATATCATACTATCATCATTCTCTACAATTAACACCAGGAAGAGAAACAACTATCATGCTTCGGAAGGTATTATTAATTAAGTTTAAATATGAAATATTTGAAGCTACTTCCTAAAGCAAGCTATTTTGCCACTACAGAATATAAAATAGTTTTCATTCGTTCATCTTTCCTATGGAACTCATCTGGTAGGATAGGTTTATCTGCAAACCAGATAAACCAGATTGTATTGCGTCCAATTTTTAACCCAATAGTTACATTTTTTAAAAAGAGTGGTTTTGATTTTCAAAAAATCCTTAGTCAAAAATTTAAAACCATCAGGGGGAGCTTACTATTTAAAAAAAAAAAAAAAGGACTTTGGTAAAGCTCTTTGTGAAGTGAACTACCACTATTTTATATTTGATGAATCTAGATTTTGATTTTGCTAAAGGTAAGGTACAGTTATAGAGCCATACCCTGTAGCAAATGCTATTTTCTATCCATTGCAGACTTTTTTTTTTTTTTTTGGCACTTCTGGAAAGAAACGAAGCAAATGGATCAAGCAATAATGCAAGAGAGATCAAAGCAATTCCTTCTGTCAACAGTAGCAATTCTTGCAAATCTCTAAACACTGAAGGCTTTCCTGAGCTACAGAGAAGTCCGTGAGAGAGGATCATTGTGGAACACACATCATAGAAAGTGGTATCAGCTTCTTAATTTTAAGGTATAAGTAGATTCTGCTTAAGGACAACCGAGCTTGCTGTAGGAGAAGGGAAGGTAGGGGAGAGAAACTGGGGTTTATTGAGCACTAAGTGTGGTATTTCCCGTGCATGCGAGCAAGACCTCTCCTCTATGGGGTGGTTTTAATGAGAGGGGCTCTTGAGCTAAGCTGCCTAGACCCATACTCGGTCTTGGCCACATGCTAGCCATGGGTCTTTGGTGCGGGTGATTTAAGCCTCTTTTGTTAACACTTTCATCATCACAAATACTAAACTCAGATTATCGTGAATATAGAATAAGTTACTTTACGTAATGCATTTACAACAGCTGCCGGACATCTAGTACCAATTGAATATTATCCCTTCCATGTTACTGATGAGGAAACAGGGGACACTGCCTTAACTAAATTGCTTATGACTTGGTGGAGCTTGGTTTTTGTAGCAGACTGACCCCCTGCTTAAGGATTGTTCTACACGCTTGCTACTCAAGGTCCCTGAATCACCAAGCAGCAGCAGCATCACCTGGGAGCTAGTGGGGCCTGCTCCAGACTCACAGAGGTGGGGTCTACAGCCGGACAAGATCACACCGAAGCTGAGAAGGGTGGCACAGCAACCCACATGCCTGCCCCGTCAGAACTCTGCAAAGTGGAAGGACAGCCGAGATGTATTTGCATGCAGTCTATAAGTGTCCCAGGGCAGGGCTGGTCTTCAGTACTTAAGGTTCTGCCTTTCTTCTTTGTCAGGCGGACTGCCTAGAGGCTCTCAGGCTGGTTTTTAGTTTGTCTCTAGCATGAACTAATCTCCACTGTTCTTGATCTCTCTCTCTCTCCCTCCCTCCCTTCCCTCTCTCTCTCCCTCCCTGTGTCTCTCTCTCCCCCTCTCTCCCTTGCCCCCTCCACCCCTCACTCTTCCCCCCCCACCCCCGCCTCTTTCTCTGTCCCCTCACCCTCCTTCTCCCCCTCCCCTATTTTTTATGTCTACATTGACATCTTGAAAGATTTACCTGGGCCTGCCCAACCATTTACCCGCTTGTGCCTGTGGTTCTGAACAAAACCCTATGGAAACAGCCTTGACAAAGGCAGCAGTTTATGGAAACAGGACAGATTATGGAACTGGACAAAACTGGGTCCAAATGTTCATTCTTTCACTTACAGTTTTCTCCAAATAATTTATTTAATCTCTCTGAAACTTTATTTCCTTGTCTTTAAACATGATGGTATTAGTAGCTATATCTCAAGGTTGACAGGATCAAATAAACTCAAGGTATGAGAAAGCACCTGGCACATACTAGGTGCTCAGGATTGTAAAACAAGTAACTAAACCCTGATCTATGATAGGAGGTTTCCTGTCAAAATTTAGGAGACCCAATACAAGGGTGCTTGGGTGGCTGAGTTGGTTAAGCCTCTGATTTTGGCTCAGGTCATGATCTCACAACTCATGAGTTCCAGCCCCACATGGGGCTCTGTACGGACAGCTAAGAGCCTGGAGCCTCTCTCTCTCTGCCCCTCCCCAATTCGTGATCTGCCTCTCTGTCTCTCTCGGTCTCAAAAATAAGTAAACATTAAAAAAAACTAAAATTAAAAAAGGAGACCCAACACATTTAAAGGAGCGGGAGACAGGAGTGCCTGGGTGGCTCAGTCAGTTAAGCATCCAGCTCTTGGTTTCGGCTCAGGTCATGATTACGCGGTTCGTGAGTTTGATCCCTGAGTCGGGGCTCTGTGCTGACAGCATGGAGCCTGCTTGGGATTCTCTCTCCCTCTCTCTCTGCCCCTCCCCACTCTCAAAAATAAATAAATACATATAAAAGAAAATACAGGGGTGGGAGACAGGGACTGCCCCTAATGGAATGCATGAATTCCAACTGTGTTTAAAGGAATATCTTCTATATTTAAAGACTAAGGCAATTGCTTTTATGTGGAATAAGCCCCAGGAGGGCTCCGTTTCTTAGAGAGAATCATCAGTTTCATTTTAGTCTGTACAGATGTGTTTTTTTAGGAGGATTACCATTCGTGAATTGCAAGAAATCTTGTCCCTTTCATCATGTGATTTAAAAAAAAAGTTGCTCCAATAAATAAATAATAAATAAGCAAATCAATAAAATAAAGGTTGCCCCAATCTTAAGAGGAATTTTATTTTTTATCAGAGCTAAAATTCCTGATCTAGCACTAATTTTATTAATAACAAATTGAAGGCAATGAGCAGAAATTGGCTTTCTGTCCTTACTTAGAGCCTATGTTCCTTCCATAAAGGAGGGTGCACCCGCATAGCAACAAGGCAGGGAGCAGTTTGGTAAGCTCCCTCAGTTCCGGTTCTCAGGACCACAGAGAGCAGCACACAATGGAAATGCCTTTCAAATTGTCGCAGCTGCTCTCCCTGGTGCACCCACTGCGTTAAAGGACAGACACGCCACATACATGTGAAATCCTCAAGCTCTAAAGCTTAATTAATGACCTGAAATCTATCAAAAATGGCACAAGCACGCATCTAAAGTACATATCCATGCTGGAATAGTAAACAGTTTAAAAGTAAATTGGAAAAAAAAAAGAAAAGTAAATTGCACACAACTTTATTCTGTCCTTTTTTTGTGTGTTCATATACTCTTTAAAGATTAAACTTAAAAACAGCCTAAACCTTTCACCTCACAGTTTGGCTTCAATTGTTTCACAGTTTTGTGCAGTTTGGCACACTTGAAATTGGGTTTCTTTGTAATTTGTGGTTATGTGCACATCATGTAGGCACACCATTCCTGCACATTCTCTCTTGATTCCTTTTTCTCCTTTCAAACAAGAGAACAATGCTCAATGAGAATAAAAATAAAGAGCAAAGAATCCTGCACAGTTTGGGGGCAACTTTTTGATTTCCCACTAAAATAGTTTTAAGAAGATTTGGCAGACTACATAAATATGAGATTAGATTACACTTTTTTTAGTCTTAATTGAAGTGTCCAGGTATGAAAATGCCTGGGCATGAACAGAACCTCTCAAATGTCTATCACATTTAGAATAATTTTTTTCTGGTACACCCTGGGGAGATAATGCCCTTAGAATTTCCTTCCCTTGGGAAACCACATTTATCACTGGGAGTTAAGAAGAAGGGTCTAGTCAAGGATGATGGGGCTGATTGCTTCCTGTCTCACTCTGTGGAAAAAACCAGGCTAATCCAGCCCCAAACATGCTAGAAGTATGTGAGAAGGCTGTCAGATATTTGCACTGTATCTCTAAAATGCATTCCGATAAACTCAGCTTGCATCCTCTGTCACTGCTTGTTCACTTTCCTGTTTCCATGAGTGATTTTGTTTTGTTTTGCTTTGTTTTGTTTTGCTTTTTCCTGTTTTCAATCTAGTCCTTGAATATTGCAACTAACTATCCTGGTTTAACCCCAGAACCCTTTGGAACATGGTATTTGCCCTCCACCTCCCTGTTCCAATGGTTTACTCTGTTTGTCATAATGTGGCTTAATGAATTAAAACAGGCTGGTGGAGAGAGGGCAGATGTGAAGCATGCACTTGCCTTGGAAGAATAAACCTCTCATACTGTCTCACAATAAGAGAGCCTAGAGGTCATGGATCATTCTGAGACTTTAGCGGTTCTCTGTCCCCAGATCCCCCATTGCAATACCTCTATCAGCAATTGCTTTAAATGAGCATTAGAAGTCTCTCTTGAACTTTCTTTTTGCAAAACTGTCAAGGAACGTTCAAATTGCTATCTTGCCAGCTGTGAATTATTTCCTTTGCTCTGGAGTTTGCACTGGCATGTGGGGAGAGGGTAGGTAGCAAAGATCCCTTGAATTTCCGGAGTACAAAATTAGGGAGTACAGAATTCCACTGCATCATTCCAAAGGATCCAGATTGATGTAGGAGCTCTATTTTGCCTCTTAAAATGATCAAATACCCAGATTTTCTCTGCAGCATAATATGTAGTCTTCTTTGAATGCACTGAAATGATGTGGCTACATTTTATCATGGAGACTGCCATATTTTATCAATTCTAAATCATCCATATTTTCACATTTTAACTTCTCTGAAATTGGAATGTGTCTTAAAATTGATGGTGCATTGTAGCTTGATTGCCTGTATTTTTTTTTCAAGTTGGTGGTACATAAAATTCATGTCCCATTTTACAGTTAAAGTCCTCTTACATTTAGAGTTACAATGAACCTTTTTTAAGCACACCTTCAAAGAGGTCCTAATTTTCTTTTTTTTTTTTTAAATTTTTTTTAACATTTATTTATTTTTGAGACAGAGAGAGAGCATGAACAGGGCAGGGTCAGAGGAAGAGAGAGACATAGAATCTGAAACAGGCTCCAGGCTCTGAGCTGTCAGTGCAGAGCCCCACGCAGGGCTCAAACCCACAGACCGCGAGATCATGACCTGAGCCGAAGTCGGACGCTTACCGACTGAGCCACCCAGGTGCCCCAAGAGGTCCTAATTTTCAACTCTGGAACTGTGATAGGAATAGTGAGCCTACCCATCTCTGCATTCTATTCTCCATAGCAAGAATATTCGGAAGTGAAACTTAAAATAAAAGAAATTAATGGAAAGCAAAACCAGAATGTTTGAAAACATTTAACATTTGAATGTGTTGTCGTTTACTATGACTGAGAGCTCTTTTCCTTTTACATCCATTTCAAGTGTCCATAATAAATGAGGTCTCCATTTGCAAATGGTAAGCTATGGAAGTCAAATAACTGCTGATGTATCATTAATCTTCACTTCCAACAAAAAAACACATCCTGAATTGGATCAATGTGTTCGATCTGATCAATTACCGCAGTAGTGAGCGTCTGAAATTCTGAATTAACTGTGTCATGACTGATTTACTTATACTAGAGTCATGATATTATTAAACCTTAAAGTCATTGTTCCAAGGATAACTTATACATTAGATTTTCTTCAAATATGTATGGAGATCTTAGTATAGCTCTCTAGTGACTTGCTAGGTTCTCTAGGAATTTAATCTTTGTTAAGATTTGTGCTTGGTTTTGAAAAAAGTTAGGAGGGAAGGATATGGGACTTGAGACATTTATTGAGCAAAACCACCCTGAATCCTTCATGGCTATTGACCAAGTAGTAATGGAAAACGGGAACCAAGAAATAAAAATCTCATCAACACAGTGAAATCTGTTCTTCTCTCTGTGTATATAAACCTCATGTGTTGGCTTTGGCAGTAGTTTGAACTTTGTCATTCCAATAAAGTTCCTGAAATTCACTAGATAACACTTCTTTTTACAGGAAAACATCTGCAAGTTTATTTATCTGGTTATAAACAAAACTACATTTCACTTCTTCAAATGACATATCAGAAATGTTTATTTGTATTTGCAATATACATTATTAGCCCATCACAGAAATCTGTGAACACACACACACATTATTAAAACATCATTCGTAAGTTTAAAAATATACTAACTAGAGAAGCATACATAGTTCTCTACTTCAAAACGTTTTCATTGCACTGGTGAAAGAATTTTACTTGGTTGAACAGAGAATGGTTTTAAACTTTCTTGAGGGAAATTTTGTTAAAACGTTCCACTCTCAAAGTTGATTCAGACAGCAGTTTCAATCTTTGAACACACACACATACACACCCATTCTGCATTTTATAGATCTGAGATGAAACCTTTTTCACATTTCTAATGTTACTCAAATTTGAGGCATCTTATAGTCGATGTCAAAACATGGTTGAATTGACAGGTTTTTTTCTTTCTTTGTAGTAAAAAATAATGTGCTACCTATGATAAAACACAGAATGCGGATGATGGTGCTGATGGGGTAAGAGCCGCTATATGTAGTTTACATTGTCTCGGGTGCCACTTCAGGTACCTTACGGTCTTTATATAATAGTCACAGCCACCCTGAAAAGCAGATATTGTTAGTTAATTTTTACAGACGAGGCAACAAAGTCCCGGAGAATTTGAGTATAACTTGCCCGGGGCCACTGACTGTAAATATTGAAGTTAGGGCTGGGATTCAGGTATGTCTGATGCCAAAGCTTGATTTTTTGAAAAATATCTATTTATTTTTGGGAGAGTGCAAGCAGAGGAGGGGCAGAGAGAGGAGGGCAGAGGATCCAAAGGGGGCTCTGGGCTGACAGGCTGACGGCAGCAAGCCCGATGTGGGGCTCGAACTCACAAACTGTGAGATCAGGACCTGAGCCAAAGTCAGACAATGAACCTACTTGAACCACCCATATGCCCCCAAAGCTTGATCCTTTAAGAGAGGCACAATGAACCAACTTCAAAAACAGCAACTCATGTCCATTTTTGTCCAAAAGCCTACATTTGGAGAGGACTACAATTTCTTCATGGCATTCCCACAACCATAATAAAGTGATGGCATTCTTAGGTGGGAAAACACATCTACTTTTTTGTAAGGCCCCGGCCTATTCAGGCAGAATAGTTTGTTTTCCTTCAGTTTATATTTCCTATACACCTTCTTTAGGTCAGGCACGGAGCTGAGTAAATATTGTAGGCGTGTGGTGAGGAAAAGGAGTCAGCTGAAAGGAGACTGAGGAGCAAGCCCTGGGTCCATGTTCAAGATCAGCAGATCCAGGTTTGGCTGCAGAATCCTGCTGGTACTGTCTTGCTGTGAGATATGAAATATAAGCCCTTCCCTGTGACTAGGTTTCTGCACAAGGATCTCTGTACCACATCTCATGATGGTGAGGATAACATGAGATGAAATAAGAGAAAGTGCTCTGCAATGCACAGAGGACAAAGTATGTGGCATTATTCATTCCTAGTGGGCTTGTTATGTGGATAATCATTGACCAAAGATCCTTTCAGGCAGCCCTTGCGCCTCACAATTGGAGGGGTGTGTGTGTGTGTGTGTGTGTGTGTGTGTGTGTGTGAAAGCAGAATTATTCTCTGAGAATCACGAATGAAGCACTTCTTAGCTCTAAATTTTCATTTCATTGGGATCACATAAATTCACGTTGCTTCTATATATAGGCACAAATCTTTAGTTCTCTGTCTCTGTCTCCCTTGGTCTCTCTCTAGCATGTTGGGTCATACTTTTCTGTCTGTTCTGGAATCAAGCAGATTGAGTTTGAGCACTGGTCTCACCACTTACTGTTCCACCGTGAGCCTGTTACATAACCACACTGCGGTCAGGGGTCTTGATTTCCTTATTTAAAAATGGGAATAGCACATTCCATTCAAGAATTTTTTGATGACTGAATGTGATAAAGCACTTAGCATAGGACCTAACACATAGTAAGATTTAATAAATATTGACTACCTGTTATTGTCCTAGTAGGTTGCAACCATCCATCACTATTTTAATCCCACTGTAAATTCCATACGGACACAGCAATTCTGGTATAGAAAATGCAGAAATGCTGCTCTAGTCACCATAGATGACATAGAAATAATGAAATATTGTCCATGTTCTTGAAGAAATTAAGTGCAATTTAATTTATGCCAAATCAATTATTTTGCCCACTTTATTAATCTAACTTGATATTTTATAGAAAGCAAGGAACTAGCGTTTTTATTTAAAAAAATATATAGGCTGTCATTACATAATCTATAAAAACCAGCTTCTTCTAAGTGATTGTTCTTGACTAACTCCAAATATTATTATCCCTTTTTCCTGTTGAGTCTCACGTTCATATCAGCAATTTGTCCTTACAGCACTGGTTGAATGCTCAATTTCATTTATTCTATTCGTGAAGGCAACTACTTCTGAGCCCTGTGGAATCTTCTCCTCCTCATCCACCTGTCACGTCCTTGCAGATGGCTTTGCCACACTAAATTCCCATGTCTGCTGTATTGTTGCCCATCCTAGAAGTCTCTTGAAATTTTTCCTAAAAATTTATCCCAGCCTTATCTTGACTTATAAACTGATCCCAATTTTATCCTAAATTGACTTCATCCTTTTGTGCCTGTGTTCTCCACCCGTACTGTCTTCATGGTTCGGAGGCATTCAAGATCAAAGGCTCCAGAGCCTGACCCACTAAATTCAAATCCTAACCAGTTCTATGATCTTAGTAGAGATAGTTCTTTTTGCTTCAGTTTCCTCACCTATAAAGCAGTATTATTAACGACAGTACCTACTTGTAGAGGGTTGCTGAGACAATTACATGAGTTGATATGTGTAAAATCCTGCTTAGAATCATGCTTAACACATAGTGAATGTTATATAAATGTTCACCATCATATCACGGTTTATTTGAGATAACTCACCCTGGGTTGTTGAGGCTGCCAGATGTGTTCATGATTTTACCAATAAGCTAGATGATGTGAATTAAGAACCAAACCACAGGGGGTACAGAGAACACATATCCAGAGAAAAGTGAAAAAGCTACAATGAGATGGGAAAGTTATGGGTGGTTAGACAGAACAATATTTCCTGTAGATGGAAATCAAAAGTCTCAGAAATCTGAGAACAGGTAGCTAGAAAAATGGACTGGAAAAGAGGCCCGGAAAAGTATCTGTGCTCAGCATGGTGTTGGCAATGTTAGTGTAAGGCACCGGGAGGGAGATTTCAAAGTACCAAGGACTAGATAAATGTAGGATGAAAGGCAGGCAGCAGTAGGAATTTGGAACAAAAAGAACAAGGGGGCGCCTGGGTGGCTCAGTCGGCTAAGCATATGACTTCGGCTCAGGTCCCAATCCCACAGTTCATGGGTTCCAGCCCCACGTGGCTGACTGTGCTGACAGAGCCTGCTTCAGATTCTCTCTTCCTCTGTCTCTGCCCCTCCCCTGCTTGTGCATGTATGTGCACGTGTTCTCTCTCTCCTTCTGTCTCTCTCTCTCTCTCAAATATAAACGAATAAACTTAAAAAAAAGAACAGGGAATGGCAGCTTTCTAAGGATATTGGAGAGGAGTACAAATTTGAAAGTGGAGATGAAAAAACCCATACAGGGCTCAGATCAATGGTGGAGAAGTGAGAGAGAATTTAAGCCCCATTTCTCAGGGACTACTAGGGAGGACAGCTTTCCAGCTGCTTCTCAAAAAACAAGTGGTGGCAATGAAGGAGAGAAGAGGAACAGAGACAGGAGTGTGAGGTAATGGAGAGGCTACTGGACAGGGAGACAAGACTTCTCCATTCCTATCTCTCCTGAGAACCAGGGGCACGACCTTTGTCCAGTCTCTTAGCATCACTGGGGTAGAGAAATTTAAAGTCCTGACACCCTTTTCATGCCTGAATCCTAATGGGGATACAAGCTGAGATGAGGGGTGGTAGGGAAAAGGTGTATATGGCAGGTAAATTTTGGTCTTCGGAAAATAGAAGTGAGAGTCATTTTCATGAACCAATATCACAGATAGGCACGTGGATGAGTTTCGCATGCTCCCTGAGAGAAGCCAGTCACCAAAACTTAATACTATATGATTGGGATTAGACACGGTTCAAAAATAGACAAAATTGATCTTCTGTATTAAAGGTCACAAGAATGGTTGCCTTTTGGAGATGGTATTCCCTTGGAGGAAACATTTGGGGATGCTGAATTGTTTTCTCTGTTAACCTAGGTGGGAATTACACAGGTATGTCTATAGGTAAAATAATGGAGCATCATACCCTTAAGGTTTGTGCACCTTAGTTTTGTGAGTTGCACCTCAACTGCAAAGAAAGACAAGTCAAGAATCTAATCAAGTAAAAAGAGAGGGAGAGAGAGAGAGAGACATGTCTACTCAATGAACAGGTGAAAACTGAGGGCCTTGGGCAAAGCAGTTTCTCTGGAGATGGTGGTGCCTGGGTCAAAGAGAGACAGACACACAGACACATGGATTGTCTCATGGATATGGATATGTTAACTGCCTTACACGGTGAATAGTTACTATTATTGAACCACCCATCGTTTGTACTTATTTTACAAATATATCCCGCTCATGATATGTAGCATATATACTTTATTTTACAGATATATACACGCTCACGATACGTAACATAGATACATTAGAACAATGATTTTCAAAGAAAGGGCGCTGCTAAGTTCGAGTGCCTCATGCACGGTGCTCAGGGTCACTGTGTGGGGTGAAGGGTGGGTGACCTGCCTTTCTCCGGCCCTGTATCGGCCAGTGTGGTTCTAGTCTAATCTGTTTTATAAATTGTGGCTTGGCCTTAATAGTTAATGCATTAGCAGATGCCACTGCTAGAAGTGTTTGAAGATATTGCAGGAAGTTATACTTAAAATATACGTAGGTTATGTGCGATCTAAAACTTCACTAAAAACAAACCAAACCAAAACAAAACACAGATCCGTTGGTAATTTTTATTGCAGCCCTACCAGTGACTCTGAGAATCAACAGAGAATTCAAAGGATGTTTCCTTTTCTCTTCAAACTAACAGTCCTGTGCTTGCCATGGGGTGTTGGAAACACGGAGCGCAAAGTCCCCAACCTTAAGGAGTTTAAGAGCCATGACAACAAGCCCTCGGATCAAGCCAAAGTTTCAGATCTTCAAGTATTAACGATTCAGGATGAAAGACGTGCTGTACCTTTTCTGTGTTGTCCGTCAGTCCTGACTTCCCACTCCTGATAAAGGAAAAGTCTTGCTTTAACTCTTCTCTCTGCCAGGGAGAATTACTTTCTGTTTGTTAAGTTTTAGAGCAGGGGTGCCCCTAAGGAGAGATGCAGGGACAGTACAATTCTGTAGTGTATTATGGAATGTTCAACATACTCTAGTTGCTTATTTAGACAATCGCAGGGCGAGCGGAGGAGGAAGGAGGAAGGATAGTTAACAGTGATGATCACTGTTATTATGATTCTAACCACCCTTGCCACCAGTGAGGGTTTCCTGTTTTCATCACCTTTGGTGGCCACCTCTGCCTCCCCACCCTGCGGGTTCATTTTTTTCTCCATCTGTTCAATTGACATTTCTGACACTCATCAGGCTTTTGTTTTCATACTCTTCAGATTCATATATTGTTCATTGTTTTCGTGCTTACTCAGAACTCACGTCCGTCAGCAGCACAGTCCTTGTGTGTAACACACTGCTAACTTTACCCTTAGTAGGGCTTCCGTTTCCAGGGACCTAGTGGATATTCGAAAGTTCTTAATCATGAATGTTGACAAAGTCTTTCATTTTGTGTGTGTGTGTGTGTGTGTGTGTGTGCGCGCCACGCGTGTAAGTGTGTGTTTGTGCGTGAGTGTGTGTGTTAGAGAGAGACAGAGAGAGAGACTGTCAAACTGCCTTCTAAAATATCTATCTACCGTGATTCATGAAGTTACCCACCTTTAAGATATTTCTACCTTCTTTATGGACCAAAACTGCCTCTATTAAAATAAATGTATTTTTTAAGTATTTTTTTAAGGTTATTTATTTATTTATTTTGAGAGAGAGACAGCACACATGGGGGAGGGTCAGAGAGAGAGGAGACAAAATCCCAAGCAGGCTTCACATTGCCAGTGCAGAGCCCAACACGCCCCACGCAGGGCTCGAACTCATGAAACCCCAAGATCCCTGACCTGAGCCAAAACCAAGAGCCGGACATTTAACTGACTGAACCACCCAGGCACCCCTCAGATAAATGTATTTAGAAGAGATATTCTAAAATTCTCGAACAGTTTCAATCACAGCATCTCACTGGCCATTAAAAAATCCAGTGTGGGTTGTGCATGCTGATGTAGCCCCTCTTTGTCCATCTCATTATTATAAGCATCCCTGTATTTTCTATTTCATGTTTTGTTCCTAGATTTGATGCTGGCCAACCCAAATCAGGAAAAAAGAAATGTCTACTTCAAACTTGCATGCCACGAATTATTTTTCACAAGGTGAACATGTTTTTAATCTGCGATAGTATAATTTATGTTCCGACGAGCAAGGAGTTTTAGAGGATCAGATTAGTGGCTCATCGAGCGGTTGGAACAGTACACCGCATTCCTTAACTTCCCACACAAATGTTTCCATGCACTTTAGTCCGTTCCGAAGCCTCAGATTTCCTATAACCTTAGGAGGAGCCTCCCGCTGCTATCCTTTCCTGATAAGCTCCAGATATATTTTACTGTCTCACCTTCTCCATAAAATGGAATTAGGAGGAAATAAGGGGCTCTTGGCTTTTATAATTTATTACCCTTCAGAGGATTAATGTTTGTACTTTTTGGTCGCAGAAACCTTTGTTCAAACAAAACATTGCACTAAAGCCAAGTGTGGAAAACAGATAAATGTTCAGTTGCTCCAGGTGAATTGGGGGGCGAGGGGGGGCGCGGCCCTGGCAGCTGGGCCCCTTCCCACCTGCCGGCGGCCCCAGAAGAACTCTGTAGAAGAGGGTGGAATCTGTAGCCTTGGAGGAGTGGTTCTTGTTCTGGTTGCCCGTTAGAATTATTGGGGGGACTTCTGAAAAGTAACCCTGCTCACCACCCACCCAGGGTACTGATGGAGGTTAGGGCCCTGACAATTGTTTTGTTCAGAGCCCCAGAGGTGCTCATGTGCAGGCATAGTTAAGAAGCACGGCTTCAGAGCGGTGCTTCTCAAATTCGAGCGTGCATCAGAATCTCCTGGGAGCTTGTTAAAACTCAGCTGGCTGGACCCCACCTGAGTTCCTGATGCCGTAGGTCTGGAGTGGGGGGCCCAGCATTTGCATTTCTAATAAGACCCCAGGTGATGCCGATGCTCTTGATCCAGGGACTATAGGTTGGAACCACTGCTTTGTAGAAATGGTGAAATTGGCCAAGATTCTCTCACTCCTGCTAGGAGCTGAGAAAAAAAAAAATTAGCTTCCACTGGGTGTGCTTCTCTCTACCCATTCTTGAGTTAAAAAAATAGAATTGCTATGTCCAGAAGGGCCCCTTATGGAAAGTATTGGTTATTTTGGGCAGGCATATGGGATCCGAGGTTGCCACTCTCTCTGTCAGTTAAGCCTCTGCCTACAACCTGCCACAGTGTCTTACTGGAAATCAATTATACTGGAACCAGCTTTCTAAACTATGAGAACATTGGGTCAATGTATCGAAGAGAAGATGTATTTTAAAGTGAAGAAATGAAAACCATGGTAGGGTCTACAAAGAGTGCCTCCAAAGAGTCGTCGTGTCATATTAGGAAACCAGAACAGAGGCAAGCCTGCATGTGCCTTTGAGTAAAGTAACCAAAGCATCAGTAAGCTGCCCGGTTGCCTTTATTTCTTTCCGTGTACTTCTACTTGCCACAGACGAGATCTAGGGAGAGGAGCAGCAAAATGTTTGCTTCATGCCAATCATTTGGGGGCAACCCGATTTGGAAAAAGGAGTTAAATAAATATGAAAAGTTAAACAAAGTTTTGGGACTTAAGTAGGCTTCCTGTCAGAATATCTGCTGGGAGGCATCATAAGCTCAGTCACCTATAATCACAAAGCAGGCGAGCTCATGCTGGGTGTCTAAGATGCCTCCTCAAATCAGGAGGACTGGGAGTTACAGAGCCTAGGCACTGATTTCTTGCCATAAATATAGGTGTAACAACATGGGGCTCATCCCATGCACTTCCTCAAAAGCAAAAGTTTGGAGAGGGGCTGGTTGGCGTGAGAATGGTTCACTATTAAGGGTTGAATTGTCTTCCCAAAATTGAAATGTTGAAGTCCTAACCCCCAGGATTTTATTAGGGATGCAACTTTATTTGGAAATAGGGTTGTTGTAAGTGTAATCAGTTAAGATGTGGTCGTTAGGATAGATCCTAATCCAATATGACTAGTGTTCTTATAAACGGGGAAATGTGGACACTGAAACACACACACATACACACACACAGGAAGAATCTCAAGTGAACAAGGAAGGCAAAGACCGAGGTGACGCAGCCATAAGCCAAGGAATCAACGCTGCTAACACTTTGGTCTCAGATTTCTGGCTTCCAGAACTGAGAAACGGAAAGATCTCTGCTGTTTAAGCCACCCACCCTGCAACACTTTGTTGTGGCGGCCCTAGAAAACCGATACATTGACCCAGAACACCATGTCAGATAACCGTGCTGTGGGAGAAGCCTCATGTGACTCCGTCCAGAGGACTCAAGCCAGCATCTCATAGGGAGCCAACATTGCATGAGGTATAGGATGTCAGTCATGACCACCCAGAGAAGCAACACCCAGTAGGGATAGGTCCATGGAAGCAGTTGGTAAAGAAATGAGACAGTAATAAGTACTTACCTCTTTCCTTCTCCCTGCTTATCTCAGTCAGGGTTGTTGTGTCTTGAAGGGCAAGCAAGTGCAAGTCTTTGGGGCCACACCACCTGCCCTCACTGTATGAAGTCAGATCCCCAGTTCAAGGCATCTGGGGGAGAGGAGAGTTGGGAAAGTAGGTAAGATGATGAGAAAAGATGGTCAGGAATTGAGATGGAAGTATTAAACAGCATTGGATTTTAACAATCTGAAGGGCCAGAAAAGTTAAGGCATTAATTCAAGACATTGCTGAGGATGGGAAAAAGGAGATCAAGAATAGCAGTGAAAAGTTTTGACCAGAGAAAAATTGAAGTGTTTCCCGATTATATTTCACTGAGACTTATGCTTTTTGGAACTGGTCAAAAACTGGTGGGAATAATAATAACAGTAAGAAAGCATGGTTAATATTTATTTTTCACTTAAAATTATAGTCTGGGCCAAGTGGCATGCATAATATCAATTAGCTTCTGCAGAGTCCCAGGGAGATAGGAGATAAAATACTATATATTAAGAAACAAAGTCCTATAGAGGATAACTTGTGTAAGTCCACTCAGCCAGCAAGGGTTAAGAGCCTGGGTTTGAACCTACGCTCCCCATGGCGCCATATTGCTCCTGGTTGCTTTGGTTCCTGAGCCTCATTGTGTCTACCTTCCACCCCAAAACGGGCTCTTCTTGAGGCCTGCTATGAGGTGCTTGCCAGGCATATTGTAGCAACTGCCTTGACATGCGACGAAAAGGTATGGCTTCTACAAATGAAAACAACCTTCAGATATGGAGACGGCTTTCAGTCTCCCTCAGAGTTTCTGAAAGCAAGTGCTCAGCGTTGCTACTTCACCTGAAAATAAAGTCATAATTCGAATTCCGTGGCCATTAATGCACCCTGATTCTGGTTAATATGACCTTAGTCATGACTCGGTACTTCGTAAAACAATGCTAGGTTGATGTGAAAGATACAATTGCCACCCACACTAAGAAAAATAAGGCAGAGTATAATGGTGTGCGTATACCGTGGTTCTAATCGAGTCCAATAGATAGAAATCAAAACATTAACCATGATTATTCCTAGCTAGTAAATAGAATGTGTAATTTACATTTGCTTTTGTATCCTTTCGAATATTCCAATTGCCTTACAATGAGCATGTATTTCTTTTTTGAGCAGAAAAACATACTGCTGCGGGAGCTGCAGAAAACGGCCACAGGCTCAGCATAACAAAGCAGTTATCTCCCTGCATCTGAGTGGCGAGATAGGAAAACATTTCCTGGTCTCATCAATATTATTGTAACATATTTTGTCCTTAGCAATTACATTTCTGCCCTTTACCATCGTTTTCAAAACATTGTATCTCCTTTGGCCCTGTGTGTATTCGTGCGGTCATATAGCACACCCTGATTGGAAGTGCTAAAGGAGAGTTTGTGGCTTTCCTTTCATTTTTGGTGAACCAGCGAAAACAAAACTGATGGTTTTTCCTTATGCATAAAGTGTCTTTCACGTATGATTGGTTATGAAATATTCTCCAGTTCCACTCCCAACTCCACCCTGTGTGCCGAAATTTATGAGAAAGGAAATGATCTGAAAGCCCTGAAGAGAATAAAATGACTGAGCAAAAAGGGATCGGCTGCCCATCTAGTCCAACCTTTCTTATTTTGACAATTGAGAGGATACATGCCGGAGCGATTTGTCCGCGGTCTTTTACCCGGCGAGCCTCAGCGCCCAGGCCACAAACCCACTCCCCAGTTGGTAAATGAGGGGCCCTCTAGGTGCTTTAGCAACTAACAGTCAGGTAGTTGGGTGAACACTCCTTTGATTGTCTGATATCAAGGGCATTCCTAAAAGGGAAATGGTTTGCCTTAGGAAAATGCCTTGAAAAACTGCTCGGGTCTAAGGCTGAAGCCTTGAGGCAACAGTGGCGAGAAGGAAGGAGAGCTCGCACGCTCGCTTCCTCCCCGGAGGAAGCGAACTTGTTTAAGCCTGGGAACTGCAGCAATACCGGCTGGAATGGCTAAGGGGGTTTCAAGAACAAAGGTGTCTAATATTCGACTTTATGCTGTTCCAACCGTGGAACCGCTATAAGCTACAGAGTAAACAGCACGTTTCCTGGAATTAGGAAAGCACAGAGGCGAACATCAACCGCTGGTTAATTATGGAAATATCACGGAGGACAATGGGTCTTTGGCAGAACAAATAGTGAAGTTTGATACAGTTGTGTTTACATTTAGGGGTACAAGTTATCCTCAGTTGACACATGAGACATATAATACAAGAGCTCTCAGCTATTGGACAGCCTTTTACGTACCAGGTACCACTGCGGCAACTTTTCACCTATTATTTGTAATTCTAGAACATTTCTACAAAGTAGTTATCCTTACCCTCCATTTATAGATGAGGACTAAATCATTAGAGAAATAAAGAATTAGATCCATTTACTAGCAGGGTGATCTTGAGCAGGTTATTTAATCTCTGAGTGTCTATTTTCTCACTTAAGAATGGGGGTAATAACTACATTAAGATTTAACATGTAGACATAATACTACGCAAATGACCTAGCAGGATGTCTGAAATATAGAGGATGCTTAATAAATGGATTAGTTAATGGAAATTAGGGCAAAATTAACATAAATCTGGACCTGTTTCTTAGAAGTTGAATGAGACTGACAGATGTGATGCCTAATTAAAATACAACACATTCTCCATGTAATGCATTCTCCAACTTTTTAAAAAAAAATTGTTTTAACATATACTTAGTTTTAAGAGAGATAGAGAGAGGGAGAGGGAGAGACCAAGCACGAGGTGGGGAGGGGCAGAGAGAGACAGGGGCACAGAATCTGAAGCAGGCTCCAGGTTCTGAGTTATCAGCACAGAGACTGACTTGGAGCTTGAACTTGTGAATCGGGAGATTGTGACCTGAGCTGAGGTCAGATCCTCAACCAACTGAGCCACGCAGGCACCCCTCCAACTTGTTGTTCAGGCTACAAACACGGTGGATGAAGAAGTCAACTGAAAATAAGCTCTCATGACATGACTTTGGCAATTTTTTTCTTCTTCTAAAATTTAATTTGCTAAAGATTGGGGTTATGAAGTTTGATTATATAAAATACTTTTCACTTCTTTCCTATTCCCCTTACTTTAATCTCTTCTGCTCATCCTCCTTTATTTATTTATTTATTTATTTATTTATTTAAATTTTGATAGGGGCGACTGGGTGGCTCAGTTGGTTAAGTGTCTGACTTCAGCTCAGGTTATGATCTCACGTTTTGTGAGCTCGAGCCCCCAGTCAGACTCTGTGCTGACCGCTCAGAGCCTGGCGCCTGCTTTGGATTCTGTGTCTCCGTCTCTCTCTGCCTCTCCACTGCTTGCTCTCTCTCTCCCTCTCAAAAATAAATAATAAACATTAAAAAAATTTTTTTTTAATTTTGATAGTATATTTTTTAAATTAAAAAAAATTTTTTTGGCAATTCTTCCTTTTTGGGAGACAGAGAAAGGGTGTGAGTGGGGGTGGGGGGGGCAGAGAGAGAGGGAGACACAGAATCCAAGGCAGGCTCCAGGTTCCGAGCTGTCAGCATAGAACCTGATGTGGGGCTTGAACTCATGAACCATAAGACCATGACCTGAGCTGAAGTTGGACGCTTAACCAACAGAGCCACCCAGGCTCCCTGAGAGTGGACTGTTTTTAAAGGAAATGAATATTGTATCAAAACTCAAAGCAGATCCCCTGCAGCATTTGCAGGGGGATGTGAGGTTTAGATTCTTTACAGCCAAAAGGTAAGCCCATTGAAAGTAGGGATTTTTGTTGTGTTCACTGGTGCTTTCAAGGGCCTACTACAGTGCTCCATGTGTAGGAGACCCTCAAAAAGTATTTACAGAATAAGTGAAAAAGTTTTCTGGAAACTTCAATTCATCAATTCTTACATTTTTATGCCATAGATTTGCATTTCTAGTAATCATGGTGGCTCTAAAAACAATTTTTTTTTTTTTTACTGGTGGGACTCAAAGGGTTCCTGTGGGTGATGGGAGGTGTGGTGCTCCTCTCCAAGACTGGGGTTGGGGATGAGGTCCCGTCTCCTCAAGCTCTGGTCCCAAACATAGGCAGTGGACACCACAATCTCTAAAGTATCAGTGGCCGATTGTAGCTCTGTTTTCTGGATGAGGCAATGGAGATGCAGCAAAGATGTTCTAAGACTGAGGGTCATTAGTGGTTTTCTGACCTATTTGACCATCAGGCCTCCTTATTTAACCGTTTCCAAACAATTGCTTCAACTTTCAGACATAGTGCCTGGACACTTGATCTGTGCGTATGAAAGAACAGAATCTGTTTTGTCCTTCCCTCCTTTCCTACCCTACTCTCCTCCAAAGTTTTTGTTTTTGTTTTCAGTGAATTAGTAATTCTCCCAAGACACTGATTTAACTTCATAGCCGTCCAAATTAGAAAGGTTTGCTGAAGAATGTGTCTAAAGTCTCCACATAGGCTAGCTGTAGCACTTAGCCAACAAGAATGTGAATTTGGTGTAATTCATCGGACATGTTTAAGAATTTGGCATTCCCAGCATCTCTGCTGTCTGCTGTATTAAAATTTAAAGAGACCTCAGTGCTCTTTTTGCAGTCGCCTATGCTGGACACATAGACCTTGATCTCTGACTATCCTATGATCTCTGCTCACTTAGGAGGAAGAAATGCTGGTTCCAGAATTCTTTCCTCAGAGAAGACAATTGCCCTGAAAACTAAAACCCCAACACGCTAGATTACTCCCGTATAAGTTTTAATGAAACTAACCTGGGAGATTCTGGGAAGGCCTTGAAATCCTTATACAAGTAAGGAAAATTCTTCGGACAGAGGACATCCAATGCCAGTGTTAACAGGTACAACTGAAAGATTGGAGTGTGTTTTTAGTGAGTTGGCCAGGTAACCACTGGGACTGACCCATACCCCCAATCAGCGGATCATTGGATTATCTCTAGAGTCAACTAAAGCCTGCTCATAGATGATCTATGGGGAGTAGAAAGCTAAAGATATTTCCCCAAGAAACTGATATTTTGTAAGGACTGGACATGAGTATCTACACTGTTTGCCATATAAACATCTGTGAGATTAATAATGAATTGTAGAAACTATCCACACACAGATGTGATTACAAGGATTTGTAGGTAAGAAATAAAGCATACCAACTTCTAAGTCAAATCTCCTTCAAATCCTTTCCTCTCTTCTCTCTTCTGTTTTTCATCAATCGGCTGAGGTCACACAGCTGTGATTCAGGCCCTGGTGACACAGATGAATCAGAGATGGCACAGGGTCCAGAATTCTTGGCCAGACTTACAACAGATTTTTCATCTATCAACCAGAAATGATGCAGTGCTCTGATTCAGTTATGGTGGCCCCAAATGTTAGCTAGGCTATTTTGGAAATATTCCTAGTACTTAGGCAGAATCTCTTATCTTCTTTCTGCTTCTACACATAACAATTATGGGGGGGGCGGGTATCAATAATAGGCAAAGTGTCTTCAGCTCTTTGAGTCTTCCCCCAAATACCTGGGTGCTACCATGTTATTTCTCATTATTGAGCCTTCCGTAGGCAACACTTCTCTTGATTCTGGTTGACAAAATAAGATGTGATATATCCAGGTAGAAAGGTAAAATTGTTGAGATAAATTATTAACGTTTGTTTTCCCGAGACCCAACTTTAACGTTTATTCATTTTTGAGAGGGAGGGGGTGCCAGAGAGAGAGGGAGACCCAGAATCCGAAGCCGGCTCCAGGCTCCGAGTTGTCAGCGCAGAGCCTGAGGCGGGGCTCGAACACGTGAACTGTGAGATCATGACCTGAGCTAAAGTGGGAAGCTCAACCGACTGAACCACCCAGGCACCCCCCTGAAACCCAACTTCAGATACAGGTTTTCAGGCAGGCCACATGCCAAGTCTCTCGAAAGAAAGATATCTATTAAGCAGGCCTCCAATGAAGTTAATTACAATTCACTTTCACTTTAAAAAAAATGATTGGTTAAGAGCTTGGGATCGAGAGCCTTCCTGGTCTGGATTCCATGAACAGCTCAACAGCTTATTTGTTGTGTGCCTAAGAAAAGTTATTTAACTTCAAACACTCACCTTCCTCACCTGTAGGGGAAAATACTATGAACCTTACTGTCTGGAAATGGGAAATAAATGAGATAGTGCGTATCAAATGCTTAGCATAGTCCCTAAGCCGAAAGGCAGCTGTTTTAACAGTACGATGATGGGAGTCTAGGGCTTGATTTGGCAAATAAAGCTCACAGTTGAGAACGAAGAAACCACCGAGAATGAAGAATTTCACAGCGGATGTTTAAAGAAGCATTGTTTGTAGAGGCCTGCCACCTCTCACTGGGGGCCTTGGGAGAAGCCAGCCCACTTTGGAGTCGAGCAGCAGGAGGGTAGGGGGAATAGCAGAGGAGGCACTGGGAAGGAGCAGTTCTGTTTTATGGCAGTGCAGTGCTGGTGAGGGGAAGGTACTTCCCCGTCTTACTTCCTTGTGGAACAGAGGACAGGAGTGCTTGCCCTCAGTGACACCAAATGAGGAGGGCCTCAAGATTTGGGGAAGCTGCACTATTATACCTTACAGGTCTCAGAGAAACACGGAGGTTTCCAAGGGGTTGGAAGAGGGATTCCATAGAACCTCATACCCTGCATGCGAAGGAGGAATTCATGAGTCAGATGAGGACAGAAGGCCAGTGTCGCTGGGAGATCACAGGGATCACAGGGAGAACCGGGGTGCCCAGAGGAAGGAAACGAGTTTCCAAGGAACGGGTAATACATGCTTGGAAAGAAGATGGCTTGGGATGGGACATGAAAATGAAGCTCTAAATTGAACGACTGAATCATAAGAACAAACTAAGGCCATTTTAATAACCATCTACGAAATTGGACTGATCTATTATTGGAACTTCCTACTCAGAGGGAAAAGGGGAGCTTGAGAAATTATTTTTATATTGTCTAGGAGCCAGTAAACAGAATGTGAGATATTTTAAACTTTTTTGAGGCCCAAATAGGATCAGTCTAAAAACGTGCTATCTTTCCTCTGATTTTGTGATCTTTATTTGCTTCACTTAGCAGAATTTCTATCGGCTTAGACCAGTGTTCTCAACCTCTTTAATTTTTCTCATTTTTGTTCCCATAAGAAACGTTTTTGAGGTTTTTTTTTTTCTAACTGTCCCTCCTTCACAAAATCTTAATACTCCCACTATCCCGTATAAGTCTTTATACACCCGATGTATATCTGTGTTTTCTAGGTAACTTTTTCACTTCTCAAGAACAAATCCCACCCCCCATCCCTGGGGCAATACTTCCCCTGTTGAGAATGCGTGGATGAAATTGACAGAAGGTCCTCCTAGTCAGGTTGGCCCTGTGTTTCCCCAAGTCTAGAGTAAGACTTGAGTTCAAAGCAGTAAACAGTTTTCATGCTCCAGGCATCACTCCAGGCCTAAGGATACAAAGATGAAAGAGGGATGGACGCTATTCTTAAAAAGATGGTTGCTATGGATTCCACACAGGGCATTTCTGGTGTGTAATATCGGTGCCCTCTATTGCAAGATCTATGATGGACGTAGAGTAGTGTTCCTGGGATGGGGACTTCATGCATTTTTTTTTCCTTTTCTGTTTTAAAATTTTTTACTCCCAAATAAAATTGTAAGGGTTATTTTTGATTGAACAAAATTCTCAAAATGTTAGGATTGGACGGGCCCTTGAGACCATCCCACCTAAACTTCTCAGGTCCTCAGTCACATATGATAGAGTCACTGCTTCTGACTGCACTTTGGGCTGTAATTATTCATCTTGTGCCAAGGTTTCTGTCCCCTCGGTAGCCAACAAACTGAGTGACCTTGGTTGAATTATTGACCATTTCCGGGTCTCAGTATCCTCACTTAGGAAATTTAGGGGATGAACTATACTCCCAAAGCTTCTTTCAATAAGGAAATATCAAGATTCTAAGATTTTTTTTCTTATGTCTCCAATGAAGTTGCACCAGTTTTCAAAGACATCGCAAACAAATTAATGGAGCGTATTATGTCATAAGATAGTACACCTTCCCTTTAGGAATGAAAACCACAAATAAGCCAGACTGCCTGTAAGCCAACAATACTGATTCTTTGTTTCATTTTTCACATACTTTCCTAGCTCAGCTGAAATCGTTATTGTAGTTCTTTCAATATTTTTGAAAGCTTTATTTTTCTACCTTCAAAAAAGCACAATTAAAGTTCTGCCTGAGTTGATTTCTTCATCATGTTTTGGGTTTTGGGTGCACTGCCTAACATTTTAATTCTTGGTTTAATGATCAGCTGCTTACCTTACTAACATTCAAGCAGGTTGCCATTATTGGAAGATTATTGGCAATAACCTGTTCTGCTCCCTTCTGGACCTCATTTACCTCCACAGATATTCCTTAACATCTTTTTGTCTGTAGGACTCAAGCCAAGACTGGGTAATCTTTGTCATGGTTTAGCACTGAATCATTTTGATTATTCTCTGATGTGTATTCTCAGACTTAGAATGTCCTCCTATAGCATTCTATGCCGAACTGCACATAGTAGCATTCCCCAGTGAAATTTCATCAGTACTTTATGTGATGCCAAAATAACATCAACACCATAAAATATGCTTCATAATCTTCTTACTTGCTTTTCTTCCTCGGCTGTCAAAGATCATACAGATGGTTTGGTGAAAAGTCCACATTGACTCCCACAGAGTACCCTTCACATCTCTACTTGATAATAATTTTAAGCTTTCATTCCTAATCATTTTTTTATTGTTAAAACAGCTTTGTTTTGAGAAGTGGGATAGAAACATTTTTTTTTTTTTTTTCAGATGAGAAGATGGTAGCCCTTTCCTGGGGAGGTGGGAAGAAAAGATTTATCACAGCCTACATGTTCTCTGTGGACATAATTCTGGCTTAGAATATCATGAGGAATTGGAAGAGAAAGGAAAATCACCAAGGGGAAACCGATGTCCTAAAACAGCGATGTCCAACAAAATTTTCTGTGATGATGGTAATGTTCTATTTGCACTATGAAACACAGTAGCTGTTGAGGGTTTCAGAAGTGGCTATTGTGATTGAGGAAATGCGTTTTCAGTGTATTTAATGTATATTAATTCAAATTGAAATAGTGGCTACCATATTCACATCATGGCCCCAGGAAGTAACGTGACTAGAACTGGGGCCCCAAGTCCAGGACACAGTTGAACTTATTATCTCTGCTCCACGGTTTAATGACTGTGTTCCTGGGGAATATTTAACCTCACTGCAATAACATACAGACAATCTTTGTACCTGCTTCTGAAGGCTGTTGCAATGAGTAAAGGAGATAATCCATGCAAAACACTTGACATGGTACCTTTTCATTCTACTCGTTATACATGTTTGGTATTATTTTAACCATTCCTTTTAGAAGGTGTGATTTAGACACTTGAATCGGGAAGCTGACGTAAGATATTCAGAACCTAACGTTGGAGTCCTCCAATTTTTTTCTCACCAGAATACCATCTGTTCTCGAACTGGGGTGGTAGGAAAATCCTTCCTGAGTGAACCTTGGGAATTATGGACTTCAGTTTCCTAAAGTTAATATCATTCCCTCTGAACAGTCTTTGCTCGTTCTCAAACTTTTCCTTTCTTTGCATTTCATCTTGTGTCATTGCTAAAAATTTGAGAATGTGGAAGTTCATCCTAGAACATTTAGTTGGCAGGGATCAGATTACTTCTGGTTTTAACTTCACGTTCCTTGTGAGGCATTTGTAGAAATGAATACACTTGTACGGAGAAGACTTCAATGTCATTTTGATGAAAAACAACTACCTTTGTGGGTCATTTTGGAAAAAGCTTCTGTTTGGACCCCTTGGTGTGTGCTACCAATCCTTTCTACCCTCAACTAAGGATTAGAACAATCACTGAGTGTCCAATTGTATTAACTGGAATGCTCTTAGAATGGTATGGCCGGTTAGGCAGGATTTTTTTTTTTTTATTGACCAACACAAGTCTGCTGTCTTTAATCTGATGCTTTCAAATATGCACTAAAAATTAAATTACATAAACCTTTTCTTTGGAAGCAGCATAGGAATTTAAGGTGCAACTAAGTCACAGTGGATGGGTATTGGATGTCAGCGGAAGGGCTTCTGACATCTATGTTAATGGAAATTAAATTCATAATCAGTGATATGACAATCAATACCTCATGTCAACGCAATGTACGTTACTGTTTCCTCTTGAGTCAGAATAATAAGAAACAGCTTTCGACGTTATCTTATGCTTCCTTCTTGCTTTTCATTTCTGTATGCTGTCAGTGGAAATGGAAAAGGATGTTTGGTCTTTTCTCCACCTTTCCCCCGGAATTAAAGCCGATTTCTTTATTCTGCTCCAAATTGTGCAGGATCTAAGGGAATCCCATCTCGTTTAAGGCAACATGAGTGTGTATGTCCCAAACTCTCATTTGGAGCGGAGTAAACGTGGAGCTCAGCTATGCATTCGTTAAATCTAAACTCATAAGCAAGGGTGCCGGAGCACTATGAGCGATAAAAAAAATAAAACCTGTAGTATCTGGCTGAACATGCTGTCCTGCAGAAGATAATTTATAGTTTGTTTTCTTTCTCTTACTGAACTGCTGCGGTCTACCTTTTGACCTCACCACCCCCCCCCCCCCCCGCTTCTTTTTTAAATGGGAATGTGGGCAGTTCATACCATTCTCTATTTTCCTAATGATTCTCACTGATAATGACAAAATGTGATCCTAATATAAATTAATTAAAGATTTTCATTAAATTTCAACCCTGGAACATTTTAATAGACTACCTCAATTGTTTTTATTTTAATTTGTGAAACACAAGGCTTCTTGAATCATGATGCCTAATATTTTCCTAGGAATAAGACCACATTAGAATCTTCATTAGTCCCTTAAGCTTTACGGACATTATTTTATTTTTATGTCTGATGCCAATTTAACACAAAGTACTTTTGCAGTAATTTTCCTTTGGAATTGTATTTTTTTTTTTTTATCTTTGAGGTTAGGCTTTGAGGTTTATGGAGAATGTGTACAGGGGAGGGCAACTGTTATATCAATCATATTTAATCAGTCCCGTTTTACAGAGTTACTTGCATCTTGAAAACGAAAAGGACATCTAAACTAAAATAACAATTATTATCTAAAATCTTTTTTAAAAACAATACAAATATTTGACTGTGGAATGCACAACCAAGAATTTATTTCAAGAATGCTGTTCAATTTGCTATTATTAGATGTTCAGTTTTCAATCCGGACTCAGATGTTATCATTAGGCAAGACAGGCTAATTTGTTTTATTTTCATTTCCAGGTTGTTAAAATACAAGGTGGGAAGGAAGTCTTTGTCTTGTAAGTATGATATTTTTATTCTTTTCAAGATAATTGAGACCAGTACTATCTTTCTGAGGCTTTCCCAATGGGATATTTATATAAATCAGTTTGACTCTATTAATATACTGTATTGATCTACAATTAATCTAATTGTTGAGAGGATATTAATGGATTCCATTAGTCCATTTTCTAATTTCTACATGTTCTAAGGACAATAAATCTTTAATTCGCCTACTCGTAAGGAAGAGCAAATTCCAACTGAACCAGCTGAGAATAGGACAAAGGATATTTCTAGCAAAATTTATTAGTGCAAGTAAAATCCATTTGCAGATTTCTAACGTCTCTCTTCTTAAAGTCAATTCCTTCAAGAACACTGGCTGTAGTAGTGTGTTTACAAATCTAAATTCATAAATGCAAATTGGCCCAATGTGTTCCCTGTAACTCTAATGAAAAACCAAACCCATCCTTAACCCCTCATCCCTACTGACTTGTGATTGTTATGTCGATTGCAAGCAGTGTTGTCTCTGAGAGATAATGCGACAGCTAAAACAACGAAGTCTTCTTATGACGGTTATTATAAGCAAAGGAGGGAATGTTTGTTGAGTGACTAGCACAGTGCCTGGAACACACAGTAAGTACTCTGAGTTCTGGTACAGGGCTACATCATCTCTGCAAGGTGGGAAGGAGGCCTCTGTCTTGTCGGTGTGATTTTTTTTTTTTTTTTTGTCCTTTTCAAGATAAATAGACTAGTGCTATCTCTGAGGCTCTCAAATCATATCAATGGGATATTTGCATAAGTCACTTTGGCTCTATTATATACTGTACTGATCCACAATTCATTTAATTGTTGAGAGGATCATCTCAAGTAATTCAGACAGTAGTGGCACAAGTTGTGTACAAGGGCTTTCCAACACCCTTCGTTGAGAGTATTTTCTCAGCTTATTATCCTGTAACAGTGAACAATAGGAACCCGAACATAACCTTGAAGAATGCCAAAGCAGATCTGATGAAGTTTTTGGCTACATAATCCTTAGTCCATCCATACTAAATAAAACTACCTGCAGACATATAAGGTTAAAACGTTGGACTGACAATGTTGGAAAGCCAGGGAGAGATGACCTAGTCGGTCCCTTTATAATCCAGACGAAGACCCTGATTCCAGGGAAGAGAAAGAACTTGACGAAGGCTCCAAAGCCATTGGGTTTATAGCTGACATGTTTCCACGCCACCAGTCCTATGACTTTACAAACATAGCACAATACTTCCAGCTTGGCGAACACTGACTTCAGAGCTGTACTTCTTTGTATGGCGTTAGTGAATATTGAATGCCTGTCATGGGCAAAATGCTACGGTCAGTGTTGTGAAAGATGTGAAGATAAATAAGAACTTGTTCTTATAAAATATATATATACACATATTTCCTTTATATATAAATTTATATCATATATAACACCTGAGGCTCTTTATGGCCCCAAGTCTATATGGTGTAACATAGTTCTTGAAGAAAACTTACATTTTGAATATTCGTTTAATGGGCTTTAGGCAGCACACATAACTATTAGAAATATTTTTCCATTTTCAAATTTCTCACTTATAGTAGGCACGAAATCTCTGCAGCTTTCTCATCCCATTGCCCCTTTACCACTGTGCTCTCCCCTTTATCATCATCATCTCCCCCACTACATAAGCTTTTTCCAAAAAGGAAAAAAAAAGTGTGTGTGTGTGTGTGTGTGTGTGTGTGTGTGTGTGAAAGAGAGAGAATCTTTGGCAACAGAAGATGAGATATCTTTGGAAAGGTTGGGTAATTAACTGTTAAATGCATTGTTACCAAAGATGCCGTTACTAAACAATATTCTGATCATGACCTTGATTACAAGTTGATTAGAGATGGACACCTTGATCTACAGCTGAACTTCAGTCATTCCTCATACCCTACTCCCTACTCCTGGTGTGCTGAAATAGAGAACACAGTATTCTCCAAACAGTTGGCACAAAAATTTCTTTTAGATGAAGGAAAACTGACTTTTTATTCTTGGAAGTTATTGATGTGCTTGTTTGGGCTAGATGCTATAATTCTAAAGGAACCAAATGTGAGAGCTCATCTGTCCCATATGAGACGAGAAGAGGACGTGGGGATTTGGGAGAGCAGGAAAGATAAAGAATGAGGGGGGAGGTGCAGAGCCACTAAAAAACTGTGATCAGAGTTTCCCTTATGACCCACAAATTCTTGGGTCATTTTATGTCTCCCTAAAGGCCATCCAACATTTCTTCATCAGTGAAATAAATCATCCCATGCCTCGTGGACCTAAAACCTCAAGCAAGAAATAGTAAGTTTCTCATCCTAAAAGACCATTGACCCTATTATGTGAACTAAGCTAAAATAGCCCTCTGATTAGCTGTCTTCTACAGCAAAGAGAACGTGGGGTTTTAGCTTATGTGTCTTTTAACCTATCAAACTAGCAAGGTGACCAAGATTCTCATTCCATTCTATTTCTACCAGATATATTTGCTGAGTCTTCTTGTCTCCAAGCCATCTTAAAAGTTATCTGGGTGTTAATATGTCCTTGTACATTTTTTTCCTCCTATTTTTCTGGATGCTGTTTTTGTGTTTTAGGTAGTATTTTCAATTTCATCTTTCTGGTTGTTTCTCATCAGTGGTTTCATGGTACCTGCCATCAGTAATTTTCTGCATCACAGTTTTGCCGTAAGGAATCCTTCACTGCTTGTTAAGACCACAAACTAAAGGTCCAGGGGTCTTCTACTGCGAATGTTTATTGGTATGCCAATCTGCTCTCTGAGCACTTCTGTGGGAGACACTTTATAGTTTTGATTCTCTCTAGACCTATCACAGAATTCAACAAATATGTATTGAACTGAATTACTAAATGCTTATGCAACTTATAAAGAAATTAGGGGTAAACCATCAAGTAGATTCTAATCTACAGAACAAAAAGGTAGGTTATCGCCACTCTTCAGTTACTATGGATTTGTTTTAAGTAACCAATAATTGAATGTACATTATGTGTCAGGTGCTTTACATACATCGACTCATTTAATCTTCTCAATAACTACAAAAATAAATATCATTATCATTATCTTATGGACATGGAAATGAGGGTTCAAAGAACTAATATTAAATATTAAATACTAAGTAGCAAGTGCCTTGGTGGCACAGTCAGTTAAGTGGCTGACTTCAGCTCAGGGAATGATCTCACAGTCTGTGAGTTCGAGCTCCACGTCAGGCTCTGTGCTGACAGCTCAAGAGCCTGGAGCCTGTTTCCGATTCCGTGTTTCCCTCTCTCTCTGCCCCAACCCTGCTTGCTCTCTGTCTCCCTCTCTCAAAAATAATAAACATTAAAAAAATAAGAAAAAAAGAAATAATAAGTAGCAAATAAGATTTTGGACGTCATGTTTTTCTAACTTAATAGCATTTGCTGCCTGCCAGAACACCATGGTTATACTCACAAGGTAAAAATAGTGAATCCTAAAGAAAAAAAATGGTTATCATATTTTCCCTAATTTTCAATTAAGTTGAAACTTTCTTACTCGTGTTAATTATTTCTATAATTATAAAGATCATAAAAAATAAGATACTCAAATAATTTCAGGCAATTGTGAAATTTGTAGATGTGTAACTATTAGTAAAGTTTTGAATATCTGGCTATATATTTGAATATCCAATAGACTCAATTTCACTGCGAAGTTGTGTTGTGATGTTGGCTAGAACAGTGCAGAAGGCCTCTGGACTTTTACTATTGTAATGTATTTCCTACCTAACTCCTCGCTTCACAGAGAAATACTGAGTTAATTCTACAGAAGTATGAAGGCACATCCAACATTCTTATTGTATAATAGTTTGTTGATTTGTTGGACTTAAGAGCATGAATTCAAATAGTATTCAGCTATATATATTTCATTTGAGAATTTAATTATGTCTTAGCTTCTTGTTTAAATTTGAATCAAATCTCTCCTGAAAAGGGTTTCAGCCAGAGAGCTTGGTGTTAGGTACTCATGAAATCACATTTTGGAATTTTAACATTTTGGAAACTAGAAGTGGGATTCCCAGTTGTATGCTGGTACTTTAGGATAATACAGCAAGCAAACTCTAATGAGCATCACATTTTACTGAGAGAATAAGGCACGTTTGTCTACTTATTGTTTGTTAATGAAAATGTGTAGAACATTTAGGCAAATATCTTCCTAGCATTCAGGATAACAACAAGGTTTTAGGTTCAGGAATTCTATATCTTAATATATTGTAAAATTTGCTCATTTTCTCTTCCTTCTTTCCTTCCTTCTTTCTTCCTCTCTTCCTCCCTTCCTTCCTTCCTTCCTTCCTTCTTCTTTTACGCTCTCTTCTTTTTCGAACTATCTCTCTTCCCTATTTTCACTGACATGGGAACTTGATGTTCCCTCTAAAGGGGTTCAATCAAGGTAGGTGCAATTGAGACCATTTGAGTGCAGTTATCCTGAAAAAGACATTCCCTTACAGGTTTTTCTTCCTGATAAAAGAAAATATTTTAGTTGTAAACATAAGTTTTATTGGGTCGGTGTTTCTCCCCAAAGCTGTGTTTCATGGTGGATCATTTCACTCTCCATTCCTTGGGGGAGTAGTAAAAATAATCTTTCATTATTATTTAAACAAATATTTCTACTTCTTTTAGTATGGCATATATCTGTTCCTTACAGTTTCACACAGGTTTTACTTCCATAAAATTGTCAGTTTCTGCCCCATTCAGAATAAACTGAATAACATTTTATTAAACTGAATAAACTCAATAAATATTCAGATAAACTCATCTTCAGACTGACAGTTTGACTGAGATGGGTATGAAAATACTATCAGCTTCTGCCTTCGTTCATGGAAATATTTTCATGTTTTTAGAGCTCTTTTCACTCAAGTCTTCATCTTTAAACTTTCAAGGTAAAATTATATTTCAAAAACCTACCATGCCATCAAGCATAAGATGTACCATCGTTTTATGACAAGACAGATAAAAATGGTGCCAAGTACATTTAACAAGACACATCTATAAGGTGTATCCAAATTTTAGAGACATTACAATGTGAAAACCTTTGCATCCTAGAATGGATGAATGCTTTTAGTTCTTTATATCGGTAATGCTATCCCCCCGCAATGGAAGTAAAATCCAAAGCATACCACGTTTACTTGACTTGGTAGATCAAGTTTAATTTGATGCATTTTAATAAATAAGAGAATGACTGAAGTAGGAGATAGCAAAACTTAATGACCAAGTAATTTAATATGGATGAAACTGTGTTACGGCTGGAAGACAGAGGCAGGATATAAGTCGCTGTCGAAAGTGTTAGTATATTTAGCATAGTATTCTAACTTTGGATAAGTGTGTTTGGACTATGGAAAAATGCAGTGATGTGGATCTGGAAATCCTTACAGCAATGAAGCATTACTAATTACAGTAAAATGCAGGGCAGCCTTTTAAGTTAAAAAAAAAAAAAAGAAATCACCAAGAAATAAATTGTTCTGTGAGCTGTACATCTATTCCATGGATAGTATAGATAACACACTCATGAAACATTTCATTTGTGCATTAGGATGACAATGTTATCTTATTTATTCTAGTCAATTGCTGTTGCCTCCCTAGAAACATATTTATAAGCATTCCCCGACCTCCTAGTGCATAAATTATTTTGTGGAAGAAAATTAGAAACTTTTGAAACAACATAAACTTTTTGAGGTCACCAAGGTACCATTAGGTAAATTATTGCCTCACAGCCCTGAATGTTACCTAGTAGCCAGGAAGAGTTTAATGCACCTTTCAAAGTGCCTAATTTACTCCCAGGGAGTAACGAACTAGTGGACAGGTCCTAGATGATAAATTACGCATTGAGATGCATTTTCCCAAGTGAACAGGGCTCAGTGTCGTCTGACTAAAATTAATGCCTCGCATTTATTTCAAACATGTGAAGGCAAAGGTCTACAAATAGTTTCAGAAGTCTAAAGCCCATTCCATCTACCTAAACGCAGTAAAGGGCAAGGTAAATTCGGTTATACAAACCAGGATTGCTGAAGATAAATCAGTCAGGGTAAGTGAATGAAAAGTATTCTGTGTGTAGTTAGGAAGGGTCACTGAACAACAACAACAACAACAACTCAAAATAAAATCACATCTGAAGGACAGCTATACTTTATGTAATCCTTGGGTGTTCCAAAGAGGTCTTTCCTGTAAGAATTTAACCTGTCCAACCTTGTAGAATCTCTGATACCTGCCAGGATCACAATCCAAGATGGTGTGTCTCCAGGCAATGAATACCGTTGTGTGTATTTACTGAATAGTGTCTATTGCAAAGAAGTTGTAAAGTATTTTCGCATTTGAAAGCATTCCCTTTGTTAGCCTTTATGATCTCAGAGAGATTGCATAAATGTCTGGTATCCTACTTATTACTGCTTTTCCTTTGGGGAATGATGAAAGAATCTGGAGGCATTTCTGAATCGTAGGGCCCTGAACTCATACAATTCTCAATTCCAAATAGCTTCAAGCAACTAAAACTTAAAAGCATACTGACTTTGTGTTATCACATTTGTAGTTTCACTGATGGTCTGAGTATTTAAGACCAATATGACCAAATGAAATGATATTAAACTGTAAGACCATTGAGGACAGTTTCTATAGCAAAATAGATCCTGCTGCTGTTTGCTGAATAGTCACATTTCTTCCCTCTGCTGTCTCCCTCTGTAAGGGATTTTGTATGGATCTCCACTGTGTTGACTTCAGGAATGGTTGTGGGAGGCACCAACAGGTACTTCAGCACTGAAGACTTAAGATTCAATGCATGCCTCATCATTTCTTTCTCTCTATCAGGAGTCCGTCACAGAGGCTCCTCAGTTGGCTGGGCCCCCTACGTGACACTGATGATGGAGAACAGTCCCTGTTGGCCATGAGAGAACTATAGCATAAAAGCGGAATGATATATTGTAAATCATTGAGGTTTGGGGGTACTTTGTTACCACAATATAATCTATCTGACCTTTATTGGTATGGTGGACAATGCCTGGCACATTGTCTCTGTTCAATAGATATTTGTTGAATGTATCAGTTTCTCAATTTTTGTAGCAAATCATTGTTCACACCACCTAAAATCTGGGTTGGATATATCATAATTGCCTGTCAGTAAAATAAAGGTCACAAAACACGATTTCTCTCTGCCCCTACCCCCACAGCTCTTTCAACTTCAGGAATAGTCCCTCTAAATTTCTTCTTTAAGAATTTTGGGACCATTGGGGTGCCTAGGTGGCTCAGAAATTGCGCATCCGACTTCAGCGCAGGTCATGATCTCACAGTTCATGGGTTCAAGCCCTGCATCAGGCTCTCTGCTGTGAGCACAGAAACCCACTTCAGATCCTCTGCCCCCCTCTTCCTCTGCCCCTCCCTGGCTCATGCTTGCTTTCTCTCTCAAAAATAAATAAACATTAAAAAAAAAGAATTTCGGGATGATTTCTTCCATGTTTTATCTTACATTTCATTCTTCCCAGCTTTGTTGGAATCATGTCTCCTTTGCTATCAGTGGCAAAGAGGCATATGTGTCATTAGCTGTCACTTCAAGGTACCGTGGTTGATGACCTGTTGACTAATGTTGAGGACATCAGTGTAATCCCCTGCCATGCAGAACCCTTTGTCCTTGTTCCTTTCTCTTCTCGTGAGCTAAAATTTTTTATAGAATGATTATTTTGGTTTTCATTTTTTTGTTTATTCCCATCCTTGGGCAGTGTCATGAGTTCCTAGGAGGTGAACTAGGAGATCATGAGAATGAAAGGCATCAGGCCTTACTCAGAATCTTATCTTCCTCCAATCCTGGCTCATTGTCTTTGTATAATAATAGCTAAAATCTCTTGAGTGGTTATATGTTGGCCATTGTTTAGAGAGTAGTTGAATCTTTTCATCAACCATGTGATGAGGAAACTGAGAAACAGAGACGTTAAATGACTTTGTCATCATCACGTAGAAAGATCATCCAAACTGTCTTACTTAGAATCCAGGCTATTATACTTCTCAACTACATTTCAAGTGTTTTTAAAAAGTGTTTCCTTTTTTTTTTTTTTTTTTTGGTTTGTTTGTTTTTTACCTAGGAATTTCCTTGTAAATTACATAAACAGAGCCCTGGTGGCCTCATTTAACTAATTTTCCATGCATGCCCAGTGGAGGTTCATTTCCAAGGAGGTATGACCTCGTGTTGGCTGTTACGTTTTTGACAAAAATTAAGATGATGGTGAATATTTCAGATATCACCATGTCATTATTTTATGGCACAATGATTAAATTAATATCATTACATTCGTTATATTATTCAAAATCCATGAGATGTTTGGAAGCAATAAAACGGCATTTATTTTAAAATATAGCATATTTAAAATATTTCGGCCAGTACATTTTCTCACTCCTTTAAAAAAATGAATGGTGAATTGTGGACCTCTTTTGATTTTAACATGAAATATGTTTCTCCATTAGAACAATAGGACAGCTTTATCAATCTGTGTGAACTACCATGTTGGAATGTGTAGAACAAATCTAAGTTCAAACCACAATATAGCTTGACAATACAAAAGTCCTGTGAGAAGTAAATGGCTCATAAGTTATAGTCCAAACATCAGTGACATACTGGGCTGCAATGAACATGACTTCTGTTTATAGCGAGGATGGAAAATATGGTGAAATATTTATAACATAATTCTACATAAATGATTAGAATGTAAAATTGTATGTGTATTCTATTTTCAACCACTAAAAGTATCTGTACGTGTGCATATACACAAAAGTTCGAACGAAATAAACCCCACTCATAACTATTTTGTTGTGTTTGTGAAATTTGGGGGCAATTAGAAATTATTTTTTCAAAATGTTATTTTTTACATAGAAGTGAAAAAAACCATGAAAATAGAACTTAGTGTTTTAAAAATTGATCTCGATAAACTTAGTCATTATACATAATGGTGCATTCAATTTCTGAAATTATATTCTTAGTTATATTTATTAACAACTGAATTGCTGACTACATCTCATTTTTTCCAACCACATTGTTCCCTTGTCTTCCTGCTACGAAATTCAAGGAGTGAAGTAAGGTGAGTGGAATGGTTTAAAGAAATAAGATAAGCAGAGATCTTATCATGACTCCTTTGGGAATATATAAGGTAGTAAAACTCCAGCATGTTGTTTTTCCTGGCAAATATTCAAATACCAGCTTTTGACTTAGAGCTTCACTGGACAAAAGTTGGCAAGCTTCTGTGCAATGTCTGTGAATAAAAGTCCCTAAGCTGAGTGGGGAAATTGCCAGGCTGTGTTCGAATTTTATTAGGAACACTTTAAAGATCTAGCAACAAAGGTCCAAATTAGGTTCCCTTAATTCTACCCCAGGCAGTTCATAAACACAAAGGCCACGTTCAAAATTAGAGACTTTTGTACATAGAAGGGCTGAGAAATCGATGGTACATGTGCAACTACTCTTCCTTCTTTATCCAAGGCAGGCATGAATAATCAATCTAGCATTCCATGATATTCCCATGCTGAGTTTTAAGTTCTCTTCAAGATGTGCTGTAGGGGATCCATATTATATGAAATGATAAGGAAATTCATATAATCTGAATATGAAATGAAGCTATTCGACATCCCATCCTGAACCCACTGGTTTTTCAGACGAAGGAACTGAGACCCTCTGGAAGGGAGGAGAAAACTAATTCGAAGCAATTTCTATGTTCAAAGCACCCTGATAGGTATATGACACGTGGTGCCACGAGAAAGGTTATTACCATTTCCATTTGACAGATGAGGAAACGGAGTGTCAGAGAGACGAGGCAAATGCACAGGCTTAGAGTCCTCACTGGCTACAGACACACAACAGCGATGTAATTCTCTTGCTCCCCGGATGGCTGAATTGGTATATTTTACTCTATTGCCAAGCCGTAAGGCAATGTTATTCTTTCTCTGAAGAAATTAATGGGCGATGTGAAAAGAATCCTTCTCAGGTCAATGGCAGTCACTCGTCTCCCCGTGAACCAGAAGAAACAGACTCATAAATAATAAACCACTATGCATAGAAGCCACCTGGCACCTAAATATTAATAGCGTGCATGTGAAATACTTTTACATAACCATACTAAAGGCATTAACTAAATGTCAGGATTTGAAAAATTACCACTTTGGGTCACTGCTGGCCACTAAATTCTATGGTCTGGCTATTACAACAGTGATTTTTAGACATTCCGCTGTCCTGGGCTTTTCTTTCCAGGAAAAATAGCATCTTCCTGGACAATAAAGAGAGCAGTTTGGGCCTAAAATTTTCAAACTTCATTGCTATTTATGAAGTTCGAGCCATAGTGGCTCTTAGCAATTTCCACTCTCTTCCCTCAATTTAACTTTTGTAATTTCTCAGCATCCTGGGCAACCCAGTCTGGAATATTCTCTGTAGTACAGAGCAGAATCAGGTCCTTAGCTTGGATAGAGGACGAGGCTTTTATCATCAATGATTCAAATATTTGCTCCTTTTTCCAGGTCCTTCTGGGAAAACTAACTTCCCAAGTGGGAAGTTTTTCTGATTAGGAAAGTTTTTAAGCTTCTCTCCTAGATAAATCATACTGCAAATTACTTTTGTTGAATTCCTCTCCATTTGTTTTCTATTTAGTTCTTGTTTCATTCCCTCTAGGTCTCATACATCCCTTTTGTATAGTAAATTCTAATCTGTTTTCAAAATAAATACACGATTGATGAAAGAAATATTAGGAGGAAGGGTGGAATGAAAAAGAATCCAGCTAATCTTGATTGTATATTTAAGGCTTATTTGAGAACTAAATCTTTCTCCACCTCTCTACCCCCACACCAGTATATTATCTGACTTCTGTAGAAACAAAGGTAACAGATACAATTCTCTTTCCTGTTAATTTTAAACAAGATGCAAAAAAATGCTGTCTACACACCCCTGGACCTTGGCCGATTTCCAGAACTCTGGCTGTGTTTCCACAACCTTGTGCTGCTTTGTTGGGACAATTTCTGCCAGTCTGACTTTATAATCTCCAGCATCATTTTTACTTTTTCTTTCCCAAACAGAGCTATGAGGGTGGGAAGAAAGTTCTCTGGAACATGACAAAGCTAGCATAATGGGAACCTTGTAAGGTTTATGCTGGAAGTAGGGGAGAATTCACACTGGTTATGTGACTTAACTAAACCATTTGTGGTTTGGTGTATACTTAGGGTTCTCAGTAATTGGTGTCCATGGTGTAACCAAAAGCATATGATAATTGGCCTTGTTCTAATAGGAGATGTACTGTTTGCAATATCATTGTGTGTAATAGCCTGACTTCCTAGGCAACTTTTTGAGGTCTTCCATACTTTAGGACGAGAGAAACAATGCCAACTCCTGACAAATATGGACAATCATGTTTACAATTGACTGTAATATATTTTATCCCCTTCAAATAGTATTTGTATTTTAATTATTTATTAGGGTACTATATGTTTTCTGTGAAAAAGAAGAAAATAAAAATCACCTCCACTCTGATTGCCAAGATGCAACCACGGCGGGCGTTTTGGTTAGTTCTTCCAGGCCTTTCCCTGAACGTTTCGATACATGCCAATAATGACATAACCAGGAAAATGCTGCACACACTCTTTGTTCCAATCTTTCTCACTTATGCTATAATAAAAGTTTCCCATATCCAATTTGAAGTCAAGATAATGGATATCTTTGAGGTGAAAGGAGAGAATAGTGTTCAAGATGGCCATGAAGTTGTTTCTAAGGCAAATCATTTATTTCTTGACTTGATTGGTGGTAGCAGGTATAATTTTCCTGATAACTCATCAAACTGCACACTTACAATTGGTGTATTTTTCTCTTCTGTATGCTTTATATCAATAAAAAGTTTATTTAATACAAAATCACAAATTAACCAGCAAATGATTCATAATGGCTGCCTAACTTTTCATTATAAGGCTCTGCTATGATTGATTAGGCCATTCTCCCATGGTTAGGTATTTAGTTTATTACTTGTTAATATTAAATAATGGTACTGTTATGAAAATATTTATACTTAAATATTCATTTGCATCACATTCGTTTGGGATAGAGTTCTGGAACTTTCCTGAGGAGAAATCACACTGTAATGAGAAGAGGGATTAATGTAAGTACATTTTCTGCAATTGCACTTATTGGTGGTATAAACATAGCAGAACCTTAAATGCTTACAGCTGTCAGCCGGAACAGAAGATGTAACTGTTAAATCTTGGGTTGAATCCCATGTGGAACTTGGGCAACACATGAGGTATTCTTGATTCCAATCAAGGTAAACAACCATCTGTTCCATTCAGTTGAGCAAACCATTTTTTGAGCACGAATGTGTGGCAGGACTCTTGCAGACACTAGGGTACAGAGATTACAAAGGTATGGCCTTGTTCTTGTTTAGAGTTAAGAATTGACCTAGAGGAAACAATCTCAAACCAGTGTGGACATGAATGTTTTCCCTCGTTTCACAGCTCCTTCATCTGTTTGTTGGAATAGTAAGACTTACTTCAATGGCTTGTGGTTAAGGATTAAATTAAATAGCTTTACAAAGTGCTAGCCTGGGGTGCCATTCAGAATACTTAACAATCCATACATCTCAGCATCAACTAATCAGAAAGAACATTGGTTCAGACAAACTAGAGGCTGGTGATAAAGATCCAAATGTGCTAAATATTTTGTCTCCCAGCCTAGAGTAAGTACTGACAATTATTACGTTTTGGTGCTTAATTCCTTCGGATTTCGTCATATAAACTAAAATTCCCCCAAACTCATATTTGGTCTTTGAATGAAGTTATGTTGCTTATAAATATTTGGAGACAGCAACTCAAGAGGTGTGATTTGTGCTCATTTATTTTTCCTTTAGTTCTCACTGAAGAGTAGCCATTGGAATGTTTCACCTGTTCTGACCATTACTTATTCTTATTCAACTTATATTTCTATTGCTGGTGGCCAAAGAGGCTTGTTGGGAGAAAAAAATGCAACGTATACTACTTACTCCTAAAAATTGACAATGAATACAGGAACCATGTGGGAGGTAGAGATGGGATGCAGGAACTAGTCATATAAATATATTAAATGAAAAATTAAAAAAAACAAAAACAAAATGATGTTCAGGGAGCAAGCTTCCACCCTTTGAGTACCATGAAACGGTTTCAAGATTGTACCAAGTTTGCTTAAGTCAAATGCATGGATTATTACAGAAATTGAACAATAACTACAGCTATAAAAAACACTCAGCAATTGCTGTAGATTTCTTTTAGGTGATTATGGTCAAGCAGTTACAGCTCAGGAGGAGCATCTTGGAAATATGTTAATGTTTGCTAATCAAATTGGGAAGAAAAACACATTACAGGTTTAATCCTTTGAATTGTTCAAATCTCATATCATCTTTGAGTTTCAATAAGAATTTCTGTTTTGATATATAGGAACTGTGGAGTCAGGAATGAGAATATCGGGTGGTATCATTATTGCAATCGGAGATTCAAATTTTCTGTAGGTTCATTTCAAAGAATGACATTTAAATGCCCATGACACAATATGGCTTGTACCCTACCCGACACATTGCTTTGCTTCTGTTAAGTGCTTAATACTCATTGTGGGAACGAATTTGGGCAGAATGCATTTTCTTGGGTATTAGAGGTAATGTAAAATCTTTGGAAGGAATATATATTTTGTTATCAGAGGGATATGGGTTGAAGACCTGACTTCATCCATTACTAGTTATGTGACCTTGGGCTAGTCATTCAGACTTAAGAGCCTCAGATTCCTTATCTGTAAAAATGAGAAAAATAGCATATTTGCAGAATTGCTAAAAATTTAGAAGCAATGCGTATATAGTGACTGGCACTGAGTAGAATCATAAGTAATATCATAATTAATATCTTAGTAATACTATATCAGTGATGCTATTTGTTGCTATCATAAGTAGAATCATAAGTAAAAATATCATAAGTAATGCTACATAAGTGAAGCTATTTGTTGCTATTAGAAATAATACACAAGTCTGGGAATCATGAAAATGTGGGAAAAACGTAAAAAAAACCCTCCCCTTGTAGTATCCTCAACATAAATGTCAATGAGGAAATTCAGCAGTTATGATTCAACGGAGGTAATATTAGGAAAATATCCCCAAATAAACATTTTTGTAATGAAGGCTTCACTTTTCCTCCTGAAGCTTTTGTCAAGGAAAGCTGATTTCCACAATAACCCAATTCCAAAGTATAAATAGCGACGCTTTGATCTTGGTAGGAGGCATCCTCTGTGAGTTTTTGGACAATAGGCAGGTAAATACCTAAGCAACAGCTGCCCCAGGAATCCAAATATTTTACATTTCATCTACCTTCTCATGAAACTTCACTGGATCAAACACTGTAGGCAAGCTCTTTTTTTTTTTTTTTTTTTTTAAACCCTGATCCAGCCAAATCATCTAGAGGCAAAAGAATGCCTTAGTTTGTCAATATAAAGTCTAAGGCTGGAAGTGAGGTGGATAATCACATTCTCCTCAGGAGGGCTTTAGTTTTATCCTTTTTAATCTTTCACGACTGGATTAAACACTCCTCAAGAATGCCCTCTAAAGTTTCTGTTTTTGTCCTTCAGTTTCCAGGGCCAAAGCTCTCCCTGTGTTGACTCTGCTTTGCTTTACATTATCCGGCAGTCTTTATACCCAGAGGCACGGGGTGATGGTGGGTGGGTGGGTGGGGGCATCCTTCTCCTCTTCCCAGGAGCGTCGGAGCCCAAGTTGGGACCTTTGTGAGAGGAAGAAAAGAAGCTCTAACTAACCTTAGAATAGGGTAGCTTCAGGGAGGGGGATGATGGGTAGGATTGGGGTAATAGGATAGAAGAATTACAGGAGATTTGCTCATTTACACATATGGGTGGGTACATATGGGAGCATGTATGTGTACACGCACGCACACACACACACACACACACACACACTATCAAATGCAGCCTCAGATGACTTCAATTTCTGTAACGTTATATAATCCCTTATTGTGCTCTGGTCAGACTGTTTATATCCTACTTTCTTTGGCCACCAACATCAGTAAAATACTACCAATAACAGTCAATTTGCTTACCAAGTGCCTGGATACGCGTGCTAAGCACTTTACATTCATTATTACAAAAGCTCCTCTCACTCACGCTCTCAGGGAGGCACTATTGTATCAACATCTTACAGAAAAGAGAAGCTTAAGGAGTTTACATAACCTATAGAGTCACAGAAGTGGTAAGCAACAGAGCCCAGATTTCAAGCCAGATAGCCACACCCCAGAGCCTGAGTTCCCAAGCATTCCGTTGTATTCCTCTTTCAGCATATCTAACCAGGGCTTAGTATAGGGAATGGGGTATGGTGACCATTGAGATGCATATATCCTGCTGACGGTACGTCTGAGCTGTACTTGAGCCCTTGCCCTCAGCAAAATTTCCTTGGCACAAAATTTGTGACACAGCAAGATAATCGGACTTTACTAGCTGCGCTTTTTGCTTTCTGTTTTCTGTATACCGTTCTCGATCATCCTAAACATGGCCACTGACTGATCGTGTTACAACTGCCTTAAAAAAGCCGGCAGATGCTGACTACACTCATGGTGAGAACTGAGTAACAGGTATAGAATTGTTAAATCAATAGGATATACGCCTGCAACTAATATACCATTGTATGTTAATTATACTCCAATTAAAAAAGTAAAATGAAAATCTCTTTGGAAAAAATGCAAAACCATGAACTTTTCCATCATTAAATTCTTCCGTCAGATGCCTTTGTGTGTAACAGAAATTGAGTGAGATTATTAAAAATTGAAACAATGAAAGGTATATCAGTAACATGAACTGTTGGTCCTATTGGGTGTTCCTTTTCATCTGAAATCTGTGGTATTTGCAAAAATTATCCTTGAATCCTTTATCAGTGTTCCACCATGGGTAGAATAGAAATTAAAAATCTCTGTTATGATTGAAATTGTGATTCCTACTTCTCGTTAATATGGCCTTTTAAAAGTACAGCTAAATGTTCTATTCTAATCTTTCAAGATGGCCAACTTTTTTCTTTTTTAAGGTGATGGTTGAGCTTATATAGGGCCCGTATTGTAACCGAGTCTGGTCAACCTAAGGTCAAGGAGACACCTTGACCCCAGGTACACTGAGTGTAGAAAGAACACCTTGCTATGGTATGGTTGCCAATTCTGGAAAGCTAAGGATGAAACTGAATATTTTGTTTTATATAAAAATCAGCAAAGTAGACCACCAATATGTTAAATTTCCTTCTTTGTTCTGGTGACTAGCGGAGCCAATGGTATCACTCAGATTCAATTCCTTGAATACCGGTTCATATAAATCTACAATTATATGCAATATTAACTGAAGCGGGTGGCTATTGTGAATGTTTCAAATGTGCACATGGTATGTTCCCTAAGACGATATCATCGATACTGAATTTTTGCAAACTGGCATGAAACTACTACATTTCTTTGCACCATGTGTAAGCTTTTATGGTACAATTTGGGTGTCTCGCATATATTTCCTGAACTACCTATAAGTAATTTCTCATGTTTTTGATGCCTGATGCAGCAGCATTGGAGAGAGGATCTTTTATACATTTCATTTTGCATAGAACAAGGTAAATTAAATTGCCTTGTGTTATCAGGTAAGCATATTTATTTTTTTATGTTTATTTATTTATTTTTGAGAAAGACAGAGACAGCATGAATGGGGGAGGAGCAGAGAGAGAGGGGGAGAGAGACTCCCAAGCAGGCTCCCAGCTGTCAGCACAGAGCCCAATGCAGGGCCGGAACCCAAGAAACCGTGAGATCATGGCCTGAGCTGAAACCAAGAGTTGGACGCGTAACCAACAGAGCCACCCAGGGTCCCCAACACAGTTATGAAAAAAACCCAAAACTTTAAAGCAGATACTAAAACTCCTTTTCTTCTTCAACTCTGCCCCTCTGTCCCAAACCTACATCAGTTTAGCAACAAAATTCCATACCAGCATTTAAGGTTATGGGTGATTAGGCTTCCATCTATCCTTTTGGTTCATTCCCCCAATACTCTTATTTGATAAGTTCTACTCTCTAACCAAACCAGATCCTTTATTTTTCTCCAGAATGGTCATCGCATTCCTTCTCTGTATGCATCTGATGATGGTTTGTCCTTTACTCTCCCCTGAATGAATCCTTTCCATTCTTCAGAATTCTATTCAAATCCTCTCCTGAAGTGATCAAGAGTTTTTTCTAAAAAGTGTAACTTGTAGTAATAGATAGTAGGAAGGTGGTTATTAGAAGTCAAGACAGGGGTAGGGGTGGGGGATTGATCAATGGGTACAAACTTTCAGTTACAAGATGAGTAAATTCTGGAGACCTGATGTACAGCGTGGTGGTTACAGTTAAGAATGAGGTACGTACACTTGAAATTTGCTAAGAAAGAGGGCAGGTTCCTCATTCTGGCTGCTCACACACAATGGTGACTACAGGAGGTGATGGATTGATTAGTTTGATTGTGGCAATCATTTTACAATGTATACAAATATGAAAACACCAAGTTCTATACTTTAAATATATACCATTTTTATTTGTCAAAAATAAAAAAAAGTAAAAACTAAAAGAAACACTTTTTTCCATCCTAATAGCAAATAGTTCAGACTATTTATTGTTTATGTCGTTTACCAGGTAACTAACTATATACAATTGACCCTTGAATAATGTGGGGGGTGGGATCGCAACCCCCCTCACAGTAAAAAATCCATTTATAACTTTTGACTCCCCCTATGTTTAGCAACTAGTAGCCTACTGTTGATCAGAGGCCTGATACCATAAATAACTAATTAATACATATTTTGTATACAGTGTTATATACTGTATTTTTATGATAAACTAAGCTAGGGAAAAAGAGATTGTTATTAAGAAAATCACAGGGGTGCCTAGGTGGCTAAGTCAGTTAAGCATCCGAATCTTGGTATCGGCCCAGGTTGTGACTTTGTTCACGGTCATGAGATCAAGCCCTACACAGGGCTCTGCATTCACTGAGCGTGAAGCTTGCTTAGGATTCTCTCTCCCTCTCTGCCCCTTCCTTGCTCATGCTGTCTCTCTCTCTCTCTCTCTCTCTCAAAATAAATAAACATAAAAAAAAAAGAAATTCATAAGGAAGAGAAAATATATTTACAGTACAGCTGACCTTTGAACAACATGGGTTTGAACAGCATGGGTCCACTTACCCATGAACTTTTAAAACAAATATATTGGAAATGTGTTTGGACACCTGCAGCTATTTGAAAAAACTTGCAGATGAACCACATAGCCTAGGAAGATCAAAAAAATTTAAGAACAAGTTAGGTATGGGGCGCCTGGGTGGCTCACTTGGTTGAATGACTGACTTCGGCTCAGGTCATGATCTCAAGACTTGTGAGTTTGAGCCCCACATCGGGCTCCGTGCCGACAGCTCAGAGCCTGGAGCCTGTTTTGGATTCTGTGTCACCCTCTCTCTCTCTGCCCCTCTCCCATTCACGTTCTGTCTCTCTCACCTTCAAGAATAAATAAACGTTAAAAAAATTTTAATAAAGGACAAGTTAGGTATGTCATGTATACATAAAATATATGTAGATACTAGTCTATTCTACCATTTACTACCATAAAATACACACAAAACTATGATAAAAAGTTAAAATCAAAACTTACACAAATGGTTACAGAGGATACACAGCACTCCATGCTCAGTCAAGAGAAATGTAAACAACATAAAGATGAGGTATTAAATCATAACGACATAAAATTAAGTGTAGACATACCATATGCTACTTGTGAAAACTTTGTAGCCACCTCCTGTTGCTATTGCGGAGAGCTCGTGGGTTGCAAGGGTCACTTAAAATGCCATGAGATGCTAGCCAGCTCGGAGTAAGCAGTTTGTCTCTCTAGTAAATTGCACATCACAGTAAAAAGCGATCTCTCGTGGTTCTTGCGAAGTTCTCATCATGTTTAGTGCAGTAACTGTAAACCTTGAGTGACACCATGCAGCCCATAGAAAGTGCCACTAGTGATGCTGAAAGTGCTCCCAAGAAACAGAGAAAAGTCATGACATTACAAGAAAAAGCTGAATTGCTTAATACATACCGCAGCTGTGGTTGTCCACCATTTTAAGATGAATGAGTCCAGCGTAAGGACCATTGTAAAAAAAGAAAAGGCAGTTCATGAAGCCGTTGCCGCAGCTATGCCAGCAGGTGCAAAAACTTTGCACTCTTCGTGAAATACCTTTTATCTCATATTGAAAATGCAGCTTTTCTGCGAGTGCGTATCTACCCACTCTAATAGGATTCGAGAAAAAGCCGAGTCATATGACAACTTAAAGCAAAAGGAAGGTAAAAGATAGAAAACTGAAGAATTTAAGGCCAGCAAAGGATGGTTTGATAATTGCAGAAAGAGGTTTGGCAGGAGAAGCAGCTTCCGCCAACCAAGAGGCGGCAGATAAGTTCCCACACACCACTAATAAAATCATTAAGGAGAAAGGGTATCTGTCTGAAAAGGTTTTCTATGCAGACAAGTACCCTATTCTGGAAAAAAAAATGTCATAAATTTTGTTAGTATGTTAGGATATTTGTTCATAAGGAAGAGAAGGGAGCCCCAGGATTTAAGGCAGGAAGCGATAGGCTAACTCTACTGTTCAGTGCAAATGCAGCCGGGTTTATGACCAGCACTGTTCTTATCTATCGAGCTGCTAACTCCTGAGCCTTGAAGGGAAAAGACAAACATCAACTTCCACTCTTTTGGTTGTACAACAAGAGGGCCTGGACAAGGAGAACCCTTTGTTCTGGATTGGTTCTACCAATGCTTTGTCCCTAAAGTCAGGAAGTACCTTTCCAGTAATGCCTGCCTGTTAAAGTTCTTTTGATATTGGACAATGGCCTGGGCCACGCCATGAGTTCAACACCAAAGGTGTTGAGTGGTCTCCTTGACCCCAAACATAAGGTCTCTAATTCAGCCTCCAGATCAGGGGGTCATAGGTCTTAAGGGACACTACCTGTGATCCACTATGGCAAGATTGTTAGTGGAAGAGAATCCTGGTAGAGAGAACATAATAAAAGTTTGGAAGGACTATACCATTGAAGATGCCATCATTGTCACCGAAAAAGCCACGGAAGCCATCAAGCCTGAAACAATCAGTTCCTGCTGGAGAAAACCATGTCCAGATGTTGCGCATGACTTCACAAGGTTAAGACAAAGCCAGTCAAGGAGATCATGAAGGAAATGGTGGATACGGCTTAAACGGTGAGTGTAGGGGGGGGTGAAGGGTTGCAAGACATAAATCTTGGAGAAATTCAAGAGCTCATAGAGACCACAGCAGAGGAATGAACAGGAGATTAGTGCTTCAGAATCAATGCCAGACAAAGAGGAAGAAGATGTAGAAGAAACAGTGCCAGGAAGCAATGTGACATTAGACAATCTGGCAGAAGGGTTCCGGTCACTCAAGACCGCTTTTTTCTTCTTTTACGACATAGACTCATCTATGATACACACACTGAAACTAAAGCAAATGGTGGAAGAAGGATTGATACCATATAGTGACACTTGAAGAAATGAAAAAGCAATCAGACAGAAATCACAATGTACTTCGGTAAAGTTGCACCAAATGCGCCTTTCTCTCCTTCACCTCGTCCACCTCTTGTGCCTCCACCACGCCTGAGACAGCAAGACCACACCTTCCTCTTCCTCCTCCTCCTCAACCTACTCAACGTGAAGATGGTGAGGATCAAGGCCCTTATGATGATCCAGTTCCACTTAATGAGGAGGAAATAATTATCATGACATGCACTTGATAGCCTTACCTTTTGGGCATGTGTGTGTCTTCGTGTGAAATCTAATAAGTGCAGGCAAGAATTGTGTGCCCCAGTTAGTGTCCTCATCACTTCACTATTGATCACGTGAGCATCGAGTGCGATACCTCTATGCGAATGGATAGCCAATTCTTCACAGGCATGAGGTGAGTAATATTTAATATAAAATCAATAATGTGTTAGTTTTCTTACTGTTTCATAACTTTACTTTCAAAGAATTACATTACCTTACAGTATGGCTCTCTCTCTCATTATTGGAGAGACTGTGTTCCGGCCTATCATCACAGGTAAGTGGTTTTTAAAAAAAGGTAACAAAAAGGACACCTGTGTGGCTCAGGAGGTTAAGCATCTGACTCCTGGTTTCTGCTCAGGTCATGATCTCATGGTTCGTGAGTTTGAGCCCCATGTCAGGCTCTGTGCTGACAGCCCGGATCCTGCTTGGGATTCTCTCTCTCCTTCTCTCTCTTGCCCTCAAAATAAATAAATAAACTTAAAAAAAACTTCATAAAATGTAACAATGTTTCCAATACTGTATCATAAATATGACTCTAATACCGTATCCCATAAAAATTTCATCATGGTTCATTCATCATTGTGTGGGCAAGACTACCATTAAGCAATCATATTGATTACACTAGGCTAAAATAAAGCCATTGTATTGCTGCTTTTTCATGATCAACGCATAAACTGTTACACCTGTAAATAAGTATGAATTTCTTTTTCACATTATCTTTTCATTTCTGACGTCTAGTGTTAGTAATATGTGCAACATTGGCAGTGTTTTGTATCATACAAGACAATATTGATGTAGGTATTGACATGATTTATCTTGTAAACAGACAACATAAGATAAACTTACAGTACAGTACTATAAATGTATTTTCTCTTCCTTTTGATCTTCTTAATAACACTTTTTCATCTCTAGCTTACTTTATTGTAAAACACGTTGTATAATACATATAACATGCAAAATATGCATTAATCAATTTATTTATGCCACTGGCAAGGCTTCCGGTCAACATTTGGCGATTAGCAGTGAAGTTTTGGGGGAAATCAAAAGTTATATGTGTATTTTTGATTGCATGGGGGTCACTACCCCTAAACCTCATGCTGCTCAAAGGTCAAGTGCACTGCACTGTATTTACTGAAAATAATCCACATATGAGTGGACCTGTGTTCCAACCCATGGTGCTCAAAGATCAATCGTATAGTCTCCTAGAAGGCAGGGAGGAGTAAGCCAAAAAGTCAAATAGCAAAAAATCAGGCTGTTTTGCCCCTCTCTGACCATTAAAGCCATCATTAAGAAACCTCTCTCATACTTCTTGTTGAGCCGGGACATCTCGTGGCCTTCTCAAGACAGGGGCCCATTAACAGAGTTGGGTGAGGGAATGCAGTGGACGACCTGAGTCTGGAAACTGTGGTTTTGCTTCTAGATGCAGCAACTAGATGTGTCAACAGGAGATTCTATTTGAAACGAGATCATGCAGGTAATGAAAATATTCAACTTAGATATTATAAACATTCATACAATACTCTCTCAAACTGCTATTTCAGTCTTCTACTGAGACAGAGCCAGTGGCGTGTTGGCTTAACAACCGATCGTCCAGGAAGAAAAAAGAAAGTGATTCACAGCGTGTACGGATTTCCTTGGTGCAAACGCTCTAGGAAATTTCTAAGTACTAGCGGGACATCACTAAGCACAGACGTGGGGAGAGATGCACTGAAACATGTTATCCAATATTATCCCCATAGAGGTATAGTAAAACGTGAAGAACCTCAGACAGCATAGATAACAACGTAAGGAAGTAAATGAATTGTATTTATGACTTTTTTTGTGTGTTAAACATAAATTTAATTTGATACGTATTATTTAACAGTGGTTGTCTTTAACAAGTGGCCCACATATTCCTGAGACTTTCACAATTGGCTTTCATGAGCTGGTACCAATTGTCTGTAGCACACCACTGGAAGCATCCATATTTCTTCTCCAAATATATCCGTGCAAGAGCTGTGTCTTACTGAGTAGTGTATTCCGGTGTTTGCATGTAATAAAACTTAATTACGGTTTTATTTATGAACTGTGATGCACTTACAAAGAAAAGACCGATTGCTTGAGATACTTAAAATCTATATTTAGCCAAAAACCATTTATTGACTCCACAGGATTTGCCAGATACTCTGTTAACCTAAGATAGAAGGAAAAACATCATATGGGTTAATATTAGTCATCAAATCTTCGGAGGCACATGATCAGAAAAGTCTCATCAACTCTTTGAGAGTTCCTTTTAGATCTTCTGCCCACGCTTGTAACAAATCAGACGAATGGCTGGATCCGGAGCCAAAGCTGCTCTTATCTCCAGGTTGTAAGTGGACGACATCAGTTATCTTGTTCAGGGTCATTTCGTGAGGAAGGATTAGAGCTGGCAAAATTTTACTTTTTTTTTCCCCCCCCAACAAACCACTTTCCACCTTCCTCTTTCACATAACACATGAATGTCTTGGTAAGATTTCTTAAGTATGGCAGGCTGGAGAATCTTCCACAAACCAGAGAGAAGAGGTAAGTAGTATATTATGTGTGACCCTGTTTTTCAAATAAAAGTTGCCTTCACACTTTTTATTGGACTGCCTCCTCCTTTACACATAATGGAAGGATGAATAGCGATATCTTAATATTTGAGGGCAAGTAACCACAAGATTTGAAATTCTGTTAAAGAGGTGGATTACAACCTGCAGCTGGGCGTGTTAACTTTGAACCAAATGGAAAGTCAACCCTAACAAGATTTTCTTCTTTTTCTTTTTCTTCTTCTTTTATTTTTACTTTTTATTTTATGTAAACGTTTACATTACTGAAGTATGCCATAATCACATTTGTTTCTTTTTTTATTAAAAAAATTTTTTGAAGTTTATTTATTTTTGAGAGAGACAGAGACAGAACGCCAGTGGGTTAGGGGCAGAGAGGGAGGGAGACACAGAATCCGAAGCAGGCTCCAGGCTCTGAGCTGTCAGCACAGAGCCCAACACGGGGCTCGAACTCACGAACCGTGAGATCATGACCTGAGCCGAAGTCAGTCGCTCAACCGACTGAGCCACCCAGGTGTCCCTCCATTTGCTTCTTGATGCAGGAGTCATACTACCACACATAGAACACAAAAGAAAAGAAAAAAATGTTTCCTCTGGGATTTCAAGCTCAGGTTTCTAAATAAAATTGCCAGCCCCTGATCATAGAGGCAGGGCAGAGACTGCCCAGAGCTTTGACTCCAGAAAGCCAGATTCACTTTTCAAGAGCCTGCCAAAAAGGAGGCATGTGATGTTTAAGAACAAAACAGAGGGGAAAGAGAGTAGAATCTTTTTTAACTGTCCATCACCCGAAAATACATGCTGGGTGGAACCGTGATATAAACTCCATTGTAATAACACATAGGAGAAAGTTCAGCAAAAAATGCAATAAAGCCCAAAGCACACGATGCTGGCCCAGACCAGCATTGTAATAACACTAAGAGAATTGTCAACTTTTCAAGGATGTATTCCCAAAGAATCTCTGGGAGAACAACAATAATGTGACAAGGAAATTTTCAGAAAAAAAAGAGAGAACAGAAACTACAGCAAGCATGCCAGTTGCGGTATGATTTTCCGACCCAAGTGTTTTTAAGAGAGGATCCTAGAAACACACACTAATGAGAAGATTTACCCTTCGCCGAATTTTTATGCAATGTGGCTATTTACACGGTAGGTCCTAGAGTAGGTGTCGAGAAAAATGCAGTGACCAAGACGGTGTCTACGGGGTGAAGAGCAGGGTCTCAACCCACCACGTCAAGATAAAAGTCTTCCGCTTTCTGGGCGAGGCAATGAGCTCCAAGCTGCAGAAGAACCTGTATAAGCCATAGCCAGAGAGGGCAGCAGGCTTGCATTCAAGGGATCACTTTTATTGTGGCTATTTTTGTTCACTCTGTATTCTAAGGAGCATGAGGCTTTGCATCATAGACCCAAGAAAAGGAAAATTAGGGATGATTAAAAACACAGAAGCAGTTTTAAGTTTGAAATAGAAATCAGTGACCAAAAAAAAAAAAAAAAAAACCAAAAAAAAAAAAAACCAAAAAGGAAAAAAAGCAAGCATCTTCAGATCTTCAGATACGTCTCATTAAAAACAAAGTCAAGGGGCACCTGGGTGGCGCAGTCGGTTAAGCGTCCGACTTCAGCTCAGGTCACGATCTCGCGGTCTGTGAGTTCGAGCCCCGCGTCAGGCTCTGGGCTGATGGCTCAGAGCCTGGAGCCTGTTTCCGATTCTGTGTCTCCCTCTCTCTCTGCCTCTCCCCCGTTCATGCCCTGTCTCTCTCTGTCCCAAAAATAAATAAACGTTGAAAAAAACAAACAAACAAACAAAAAAACAAAGTCAATTTCCGTTTTTGACACATTCTTCCCTTCCATGAGGCAACCATGGTCTTAATTTTTTCCCTAGAACAAATGGAGCCCCCGTGAATTTTGTAGGCATTGAAAGGACAGAGCCAATAATTTTCTGTGATTTTTCTTTCTGAATATGTGCAGGGTTGTTTAGACCAGTCTAGTTAATAATAATGATAAAATGCAGTTGTGTGCAGAGTTCTGGCATTTCATTCTCAGCCCCACCCCATAATACAGCAGAGAAAATATTGCTGTTATAATTTACAACAAGAGAACCGAGTCTTACCAAGATCAATTTCCTTGCTCAAAATACAGTCACATGGTGCCACGTTGGGACTGATTAGGGTCTCAGACCTTCCGTCTCCAGGCCCAGTGCTCAGCCACACAACATTGTCTTTCTCAGATGGGTGATCAGGCTTGTTGACATGATACAGGAAGCTTCATTCTTGGCTTCTAGGCAGTTGGGTAATGCATTTTGGTACAGTGGGCAACATTAGACTCACGGCATTATCTGTTTTTTCAAACACTATTCAAAAATGGGTGGCATTATGGGACGGGCTGAAGGATGATTATAAAAGCCTTTTCCTGACAAGGTCTGAATCATAAATGGTACATCTGGGAGATTATATAATTATCTCCTTGCTGCGATGAACAATTTGCATATTGAAGATTATAATGTACCTAATCTTAATTTGTGGTAAATTTAATCTGGAGAAAAATTATATGCTAAGGATTGGGAATCATTTGAAAGTCCAACAAGAGAAGAATTGTTCAACGAAGCGGGGGTGGGGGGGCGGAATGCATACATAGTCACTACTCAAAGCATGTATCTAAGGAATTTTTATGCCATTAAAATGCCAAAAATGTAATGTTAATTAAAAAAAGCTGTATACACAGTCTAATCCCAATTCTGATTTAAGAAATACCACATAGTTCTGTGCATATGTGTGTGCATATGTAATTGGCGGGAAATATGATCGCGTCCACAATATATTGATAGACTGGATGTTTTTCTCTATGATGTGACATATGCAGCTGGATTGGATTTCCAAGTCTACCACTTATTGTGTGCCCCTAGGTGCCCTTTGCCTTTGTTGTTTCACAGGTAAAATGGGAATAATATTAGTATCGACCTCCTGGGTTGTTCTTGTGATGAAAAGCAATAACATAAATACACAACAAACAACATAGTCACGACACACAGTATGGCAGCTGCTAATTGCATTGTCTTCTTTTCTGCTTTTCTGAAGTATTCAAATCTTAGGAAAGACTTTATTTTTCCTAGTCAGAAAAGAAGAACAGAAATACAAAAACTTTACAAAAAGGGTTGGAATTCATTTAACTAAATCTGTGCAGCACCTCAGTGGGAGGAAGGGTGAAAAGGTCAATTGTGTCTAGTCAACCAGGTTTTCATCTATTTGAGTTCTAATCATAATTCAGTAAGATAAGGTATCCTCTCCCCCTGGTCTTGATCCTGCGCCAGATTTTACTGTGAGAGTCAAGAAATGGAGGGTCACCTGGGTAGCTCAGTTGGTTAAGCCACCAGCTCTTGATTTTAGCTCGGGTCATGATCTCAGGTTCCAGGGATCAAGCCCCGCATTGGGTTCTGAGCCGACCGTTCGGAGCCTGCTTGGGATTCTCTCTCTGTCCCTCCCCTGCCTGCATGCTCTATCTCAAAATACATAAATAAATAAACTTATAAAAAAAAGAGACAAGAAATGGAGTTCCAGTTGAATCTAGCTGTTCCCAAACCCGCATGTGGTCTCAAACTCTAGTGTCCTTACCAAGCCTTCCTGAAGGGGTATTCCCTAGCCTCCTAGCCTCATTGTCCCTACCTTCCAAGGTGGTTGACAGAGAAAAAGAAACGTCAGAAGCAATTTGGGCAAGAGTAAAGCATACAAAGAGGCATAATGGGAATTCAGTAAAAAAAGGTCAGAGGGTCCTGGGGTAGTCAGAACAGGGAGGAGGTGGAAATTGTGTTAGACCCTGAGGGATCAATATTAATAATACAGGTTAAAGGGATATGCCTGTAAAGGCATCTGACTAAAAAGGCAATAAAGTGGCAGCATTTCCTGCCCTTCAAGTCTCCAAGGGTTATTTTTTTTTAATGAGTGGAAAAAAATTTTAAATGTTTCTCCAGTTTTACCGCTACACTTTCTTTCTTGTGTTGCCACACTTCCAGTGACTTTTATTATGACATTAAAATATTTCCCAGGCATTATCACCATCTCTACCCAGTGACAGAATTTTAAAGGGGGTGGGTAGTGGTATAAATATACAGATAGAGGACTAAGGAATATCTGAAAATGCAGTTCTGGGACCCCCCCCCCCCCGCCCACCAGCCCCACAAATAGGCACAGCATCTCACTGTATACCAAGGCCTGTGCAGAAATCCCAACAGGATTGTCTTCCCAAAGTAAATAATTTCCAGTTCCATCACTGCATAAAATTCCCCACTGGAGTGCAAGGTTCAGACTTC